>NC_056043.1:18596832-18896832 GCF_004379255.2 Salvia splendens | reverse complement strand
TGGAACATTCCTTGGTTAGCAATTTTCGGCCCCTCCACTAAATTTTGGAAGATATTTTATTTGTTTCCTAATTTGTGGAATCTCTTTTTATTCAAATAAATTCCTGAGTCTAATTAATTGGGGATGTGAATATTTTGTTCTCCTACTTTTCTCCCATATCACACGCCCCCTATGCAATATTTTCCTTGTGGGAATTTAATTAATTGTTGCCTATTTTATGGGAGCCTTTTTCCTATAAATAAATTGCCTAATTTAAATCCTATTCTTTTAATTGAGGATTTAAATAATTTCCTTGTGCAAATTCCATATGGAAATTTTCTGCCCCCACAATTATTTTCATACTTGGAGATTTAATTTATTTTGTTCCCTTGTTTATGAAATATTCACTTTTATTTCCTAAGTTGTGAATATATTCTCTCCAAGTAAATACCAAATAAATTCCTTGCTATTCCTACATGGAATTTTCAAAAATTTCCTCCCCTTCCCACATGCTTATTTTATTCTTTTAATTGTGGGATTTATTTAATTGTATTTTTCCCATAATTAATTAATTAATTGATTTTAAACCTAACCCTAATCCTATAAAAACACCTAAACTAAACCCTAGCCCCCATTCTCCCTCAATATTTATGCCTCCCTCCTCCCTCTCCACATTCTCTCCAAAAAAAACTTCTTCCACCATTGTTTCTTGCATCCATTGAAATTTATTTTCAAGAATCTCCGATGAATCACCTCGTTTCTTGGTTCTACCGATTCATTTTGTTAAAGAAGGTATATTGGCTTCACTTTTCCTCATTCTTTTCATTTGAACCATGTTCTTGAATCCTACATGCATGTAGTGGGTGTAGGAATCGTAGATCGCAAGTTTAATCGGGGAGGGAAAGTGAGTTTGCTTGAAAACCTTGATAAATATGCGTTTCAATTGAATTGTGTGAAGTTTGATTGGAATCTTTGGTGAATGATGTAAGTTTATGTGCAAACATGATTAAGAGAGTCTTATCAAGCATGATTGTGTGTTATAAGCATGAGAATTGGTGTTTGGATGATTGAGAAGGAAACCCTAATTTAGAAATTGTGTATCTGTTATCTGTGATGTTCGACCAGTAGCTTCTGATGAGTAATTGACCTATTAAACGGACGAATTTTGATATGAAAATTTTACTGAGTAAACTTCAAGGTGTTACCTGTGTCTCGTGTGAATTTCAGCCATTTTTATAGAAAAATAAATTTTTAATAAATTTTTGAAGTTGACTGCGCAAATCTGCCAGAAACTCGTGTTCTCGCCAAGAATGTTTCGTTTTCTGTTTGACTGAACAAATGACCTCCGATTGATCCGATTGAAGTGTCTTCTGAGTCGTGTTAAATTTTCATCCTTTTTGGGCATTGGATGAATTTATGGTAAATTGTTCATATGAACTGCGCAGTGCTATCAGAAATTGTATGTTCCGACCAGAGAGTTTAATATGTGATATGACTGACTAAATGACGTGATTTCGGTGTGAAAATTTTCATTGATGAACTTGAATGTGCCCTCTGTATTGTGACCAAAATTTAGCTTCATATGAGGTCGGGTGAATTTATAGTGATTTTTACAAAACGGTCGCGCAGTTCTGTCAGTTTTCTGCCTTGTTAAAATGACACCTAGTTTCAAGTTTCAAAGTATTATATGATGCATGTATGTCCAAGGAACGTGTTCAAATGTTGAAATCACTTGTGATAAGTTGGAATGTGTTACGTGTGTCTTTACACCCTTTTGACGTATGTTGGGTTGGGGAATTTGAGAAAAACGATGAGAGAGAAAACGATAGGACATGCATAGTAAAATGTTGTTGTGGAAGGCTGACTTGTATTGTCGTTGACAAGGGTGTTGTGTACTCGTGAACTTGAGGATCGAGAGTTGCTATAAGTTGGGTTGTGAATTTGCTAAGCGATCGAGGTGGGCTTTCTTTTCAAACCTCTTTACTTTTCCGAAAAATATTATGTGGAGATATAAGGGTGGTTTAACTGTTATGTCATGCCATGTTGTTTTTGTTATGAGATTGTGTACCTGATGCCTAGTTCGTATGAGTTTACTCCGTTAGGCTATATGGCTGTGTTGTGAAACGAATTCGGGTCCGAGTAGGGCCGTAAACCATATCGGACTGTGTACACTGGTGGGATCGCGAGCCGTCCTAGCAAGTCGGCCGGTCTCGTGGGCGAATAGTGTGGCCACACTATCGTCGCACTGTGATGTGATTGATGGATTGATGTGAAAAGTGGGGAGATAAATTGTCTGGCCAGACTTGAATATTTTTGTGTTTCTCGTGATATTTTCTTACTACATAAAACTCGAGATCACTGGTATGGATGACATAACTATTATTAAAATATTTTCGGCATGAGCCCATTGAGTACAACAAGTACTCAGCCCTGCATATTATTTTCTTATGTGCAGGTTGAGCGGGATGTTGCGGTGGATGTTGAGCTGGCTAAAGACCCTAGGATACGTTGTGTCGTTATACATAGGCGTGATCCTTGACTCTCCCTGAACCTTATTTATCCGCTGCTATGTTTTAAATTATGTCTTAAGACCTTAATCTTTTCGTGTTGTGTTTGAACATGTATGGCGGTGTTAGGTTTAAACGAGTGTTTACGTTGTCTTTCTGAAAATGGTGTTTTCCGAGATTTAAGTTAAATGTTCGTTTTACCTTAGTTTTTTTATATATATAGTTGTATTTCTTAAGTCAAATTTTTCCGGTGCCCTTTATAAAAGTATGTTTCTTTACGTCTTTTAAAAAAAATGACCTTAAACTTCTTTAAACTAAGTTGTTTTTCTTCTTTAAGTCTTAAGTTGTTCTTTTAAACTGTTGTCCATGCATGTCGGTCATGATCGCCGCGTTTGTGATACCCCTGGTATGAGCGGTCGTGACAGAGTGGTATCAGAGCTTTGTTCTTTTGCTATGGTCCGAGTGTCTTCTTTTACTTTTAGTCTAAGTTAGTGAACCCTTATTGACTAGAAGTGTCACGAAGGCTCAACATCCAAAGCATCACGCTCAAATGGTTCAGCCACACTTGGTAAAGGTTTCTCCAAATCACCTTCCTAAAGGTCATCTATATTCCTAGAAGCCCCTGCTTCCACATCCTCAGACTCAGAAATTAGATCCTTCCTTACATTGCCCTTCACGGAAGGCGTTTCTTCCTCCTTCCCCATCGCTGGACCTTCATAACCTCGACCAGATCGCAAGGTGATTTGACTGATGTTAGCTCTGTCTGGCGGCCTTACTGAGGCAGAAATCTTCCCTTCGTTTCCTCGCATCTCGCTCAAGGATGTAGCGATCTGGGACATTTGTTTTGCCAACATATCCATTGCTGCCTTTTGTTCCAATTGAGCATCCTGGAGCTTATGCACCACGTCATTATTGGACTGCATATTATTTTGTATATGCTGTTGAGAACTGACTAGGTCATGTACCAGATCATCTAGATTCCTTGGTGGTTTAGAATTAGACTGGCCAGAACTTGGTCCTGGACCCAGATGCGGACCGCTTCCGTGATTCTGGCAGAAGTTTCCTTGACCTCCTGAACTGTTGTTATACTGATTTCCCTGCCCTTGATTTCCCTGGTAAGTAGGTTGGGGATTCTGATAATTTTCGGTGTAGTTCCTTTGATGTGGTGGCACAAAAGAGTTCCCCTGATTCTGATTCTTGCTCCCCTAATTAGAGTGATCTCCCTGGTTCGGATTGTTCCAGTTGCCCTGCCCTTCATGATTCCTTTCAGACCAGGTAGTCTGTCTTTCTGGTCGATGTGTCAACTGAGTGTTCTGTTGTGGAAGGTGCTGGTTCAGATCGTTGTCAGATCATCTAAAATTGGGATGGTTCCTCCAGGGTGCGTCTCTCTGTCTTCCTGTGTTCCAACTCCCATTGGGATTCCAACTTCCCATCGCATTAACCTGGGCCTGGTACTCTCCCTCTTGGGGACCGTAACATTGCTGAAGCTGGATATCTCCTAGACCTGAAGATTTATCTTTCACTTGTGTAGCTGGCGGAGTGGTTTTCTCTATTGCATTCAACAATGCTTTCTCGAGCCTATCTATTCTCGCCTCTACTCTCTCGTCATCCTGCTCCCTCAGGGAATTTGCTGTTCCCCTGCTCATAGCATTCCTTCGACTCGGGGTTTGCTCCTTCATAAAACAAATAATATATCTCTGCCTTGATCATTCTGTGATTCGGGCAGGCGTCCAACAACCCCTTGAATCGTGACCAATATTGGCTCAACGACTCGCCGTAGTCCTGTTTGCACTCCACTATATCCTTCTTCAGAGCATTTGTCTTGTTGTAAAGGAAAAAGTAATCTAGGAACTCCAATTTAAAGTCCCTCCATGTACGGATAGAATCTGGGGGTAACCTTAATAACCACGTGTTGGCCTCCCCCTTCAAGGCAAAAGGAATCGCGCCCAGGCGATAGTCCTCCTTCGTTGCATCATTCGGTCTCTTCTGAATGCTACACAATTTGCTGAATTCATTTAAGAACTCATACGGGCACTCATTCCTACGCCAAGAGAATGTTGGTAGGATGCCGAGCACATTCGTCTTGATCTCAATGGCCCTCTGGCGCGGATTCATCACTATAGCTTGGGCTGGCTCACCATTGAGATGGGCAGTGAGCGAACCAATCTCCGGATCTGGATCGACTACGTGCGCCATGTCTCCGATTTCTGTTTCCTCTGTATCTGTCTCTGAAGATGATTTAGGATCCTTCCTTCCTGACGAATTCAAATCCTTTTCACTTTCTGAACCGAACGGAAATGGATCTCCCGTTGATAACCCCGATCTGGTGGTAACTGTAGATGCTGTGTCCTTGACTTGCCAAATAAACTGCTTGTTCCTCCACTCAGATGAGTCACCCCAGTGTCCAAACCGTGAGCCTCTGCTCATAAACCGAAAATAAAGAAAAAGAAAAGAGAAATTAAAACTATGTACGCCAAAATCCTCTAAACACAATCACAAATTACGCCATCCATCCCCGGCAACGGCGCCATTAGAAAAGCCACTTGGAGCTAGAGTGTGTACGGTGTGTTCTACTATTCTAGGTCGAGCTACTAAGTCCAATGAATCCACTAGATCACTAGGTCTAGGAACTCAAGGGAATATAGAAGGCTCAGTTGTTGGACACACAAGCTCGTGTTTCAAAGATCCCTCAACCCGTTATACTATAGATTAGTATAGAGAAGCAGGGGTCGATCCCACAAAGATGGACGCGTAAGAAAGCATCTAGAGACCTTGGTTTAAAAAGCGGCTGCTGCCACGCAAATTGGGTTGAGGTTGACTACTATTAGACCTAGGCACAAAATCAAACACTAGACCTAAGAAACTGTAAACATCATGCTGACATCGAACATTCTCATGACTACAAAATAACCAACTACCTTTCTAGACTTAGCAACCAACTTCCTAATTCAACTAAACAGAAAGCGAATAAAAGTGGGGACCAACTTCCAGAAATATCAAGTACGGAAGGAAAGCTGCAACTAACTAACTAAGGATTTTACTAACAGCAACACGTATCTCATCAACTGAATTAAACACGAACATGAAGAAAATAGAGCATGTATCTAGATTCGAACAGAATATAGAAATTCGGACGCCGGAAACTTGTAAACAATCGGAAATAAAACAGATCTACATATACTAGACGGAATGAAAAGAAAATACGAAAGCTAGGCATAAATCTCGATCACTCTGTTTCAGATCCAAACGTCGGATGCTTAACCCACTCTGGATCCAAGCAATCCGAACCCAACAACAACCTGATTCAACTCCATAGTCTCAGATTCAACAAATTTGCTCCGATCAACGCTAGATTCCAACGATCTTACTCAAACTCAGCAACCAACATGAAATTCAGACATCCAACTCAGCGATCGCAACAAACTCAAAATGATAAACTTCCATAATCGAAATCAACAGCAGCTCAAACACGGAAAATAGAAACTGCATAAATGACAGAAATTGAACAGCAAGCAGTGCCGAGCTTCGAACGACGAAGCTTGGTGAAATTCGAGACGGTAAAGTAAAATGAAAGCGATTAAAGTGTATGTTCGCCCTCCGCGAGGACGGTGTTTCCCAACTACGGACTAGCCAAGTAAAACCCAGACTCTTACAATTTCCCGATAAAACCAAAAGTATATAGAAGAGAGTGAGCTAGAGCAACAATCTGGTCATCAGGCCTCCACCAAGAAGGTCCCTTCTGATTGCATGTTTTCTTCTTTATATAGGTGCGGACATAATCTTCTAGAAGCCTTCGTAGAAATCTCCATTCTACCCTTCAGCCCCTTGATTTTCTCCGTCTTGTAATTTTTCTTCAAATTGCTCACTTATTCGCCAGTTTCCTTGGACCATGCAATTTTCCTTCTCTATTCCTGGATCTGGCGAAAACCTTCTACATACCTGGCTTAAAACATGTGTTAGACCCGCAAATGAATGAGTTTCACCCCTATATCTATGCATGAAATTATCCTTATCAATCACTCCATCACAATTTCTTCGTTCTTGCTTCGCTTTGGAGTTGGAAACTCAAGGATTCATCGAAGAAATCAATCAATTGTCATTCCTACCGATTGTTTTCGATAGAAAGGTATAATTTTTGATCCACCTTTCCCCTTCTTATCATTGAATCTATGATTCTTGAACCCCTCATGCATATAGTGAGTGGAGAATCGTAAATCTAAGAATTAATTGGTTGGGAAGGATGGTTGCACAAGAATATATGTGTGCGCGCGCGTATGTACGAGCGTGTGTAAGTGTGTGGATGAATCGTTTGTGAATGTTATGTGTGAAAAGGAAAGCATGGTTGTAATCTCATTTTTGAAGCATGAATATGTGTTAGAAGCATGAATATGTACGTGTGAATGTATGATAGACAAACTAGGGTTTGTGAATGTTGAGCATGAAAGCTGTTGTGTTCGGACAGTAGGTTCCGACGAGTTTTTGACCAATCAAACGATCTTATTTTAACGTAACTTCTTAACTGGATGAAGTTTTAGATGTCTTCTATGTTGTGTCAAAATTTCAGCTACATTTGATGACAGATGAATTTTTAACGAATTTTTCAAGTGAACTGTGCAGTCGTGCCAGAATTTGTGTCTTGTCCAGTGAGTTTCGTTTTTGTTTTGACCGATCAAAATATATTATTTTGGTGTGAAATTTTAACTGGATAAACCTTTATGTGTCTATTGTGTGGTGACCAAATTTTAGCTTCATAAGAGATCAGATAGAATTTTAATAATTTTTACAAAAAGACTGCGCTGTTCTGCCAGAGTCTGGTTTTGTTGAAATAGTCTTTGTTGACAAGTTTTGGATGAATTCCATGATATATGTGTGACTAATGAACGTATCCTATGATGTGGTTATGTGTTGCTCATTGATGCATGCTAGAGTGTTCGTTTCGTTTATGTTGGTGAACGTTTGGGATGGGCAATATAAGAAAATGATGAAATGAACGATAGGGCATGCATAATAAATGTGTTGATGGAAAAACTGATCCTGTTATGGTGTTGACAAGGGTTTTTGTACGTACGTGGGTACACAGAGCAAGGGTTGCATTACAGTTGTAAATTGTGCAAGCGAGGTGGGCTTTCTTTTACTAAACTCTTTTATGCTTTCAAAAGTATGATTATGGTGTTATAAGGGTGGTTTAAAGTGTCATGTCATGCCATGATTGTTTTGATGTTGAGATTGTTGTCTGATGTCTAGTTCGTTGAGCTTGCTCCGTTAGGCTATAGGGCTATGTTAAACGAATTCGGGTCTGAGTATGGCCGCAAACCCTATCTGGCTGTGTACACAGGTGGTGTCGTGAGCCGTCCTTGCTAGTCCGCCGGTCTCGTGGGTGAATAGTGAGGTCACACTTTTGTCGCACTATGGTATGAGGATGTGAATGTTTCATTGTTGAGAAAGTGGGGAGATTGTTTGCCTGACCAGGCTATGAAACTGTTTTTGTGATACTCGATGATATTTCCTTTCTAAATGTAAAACTCGAGTTCACTATGGTATGGATGACATAACTTTTATAAAATATTTTCGGCATGAGCCCACTGAGTATATTAAGTACTCAGCCCTGCATGTGTTTTCCCTATGTGCAGGTTGAGCAGTGATGTTGCAACGAATGTTGAGTTGGGCTAAAAGAATTTATGGATGCGCCGTGTCTTCATACATGGGATTCATCCTATGACTCTCTTTAGATAACTTATTTCCGCTGCCTTGTTTGAATTTATTTTTCTAAAAGTCTTTCGTTTTACTCCATACTGTTTTATGATATTAAGTACCTTGATACATTAATCTGTTGCTTAACCATGCAATACATTAAAATATTTTCTCTTGAAGTTTAGTCGAGCTTTGTGTTAAATGTCGTCTTTTATTGTTCCCCCTTTTCTTCCCCGCTTCTTAGTCCCTCCCCTAGTCGCGATTTCTCCATCTTTACTATCCTTAGTAAGGGCGGCCGTGACAGGGATACTCCTCCACCGTCAATCCGAGCAAACAACAATTGAGTCATGGCTCGGTGGAGGTACCTCAAAATGGGGTTGCGGATGGAAGAAGACTTGGCATAAGCCGGGACGAAGTCCTCCCCTTCTACGGTCATTGCTCCCCAAACGTCGGAGTAGTCATACTCCACTTCTAGCCGGGGTTGAGGTTGTAGCAATGGAACACCTCGCAAAGATCCTCCATGGAGAAGGTATGGTTGCGGTTGCCTAGGCGGAAGTCTATCATCTCGGGATGCGGGACCGGCATTTTTTATGCACCTTGTGCGTTCTAAGAAACTCAAGAGTGAGTCTCCTATAAGAGGGCCATCTCCGTTGGAACATGTGGATCAAGCCGTTTCCCTCCCCCGACGTTGTACAATGCCCAAAAATCCTCGAGAATCCCCAAGGTAGTGAGGGGAAGCTCGTTTAGGTACCGTGAGGGCACTGTGTCTCTAGCCGAGACTCTCTTCCACATAGCCTTGTGGTCGTCGGTTGGAAGGCTAACTCCGTAGCTCTTCACACTCTTAAAAGAGCACCAAACAATAGACAAACAAGAGTTTCCCCAAACTTGCACCCAATAAACACATTTAAAACACTTAACTCAAAGGGTGTGCAAGTTTATATCAAACAAGTATTCTAATTTGCAACAACTACTCAGTCTGGTCAATTCGCACAGCTACTCGGTCTGGTCATCTTGCTCCCTTGATCAGTTTGCCTCAATTCTTGATCAATTTTGCTACCACATCGTTGCTTTTCAGTTCCTGCACGCTTAAAGATCCATTTTTTTCTACCATTAATGCCCTGATTAGTATAACAACCACCATTAAACCATGCTTGAAACGAGCCCTATCACTATTCAACTGAGAAAATTGGTAAATTAGAGCTTTCAAGCAAATAATTTAATACTGAAAATAATAATAATTTGTCATAATTATAAGGAAAGTATCATCGCAGTTAAGTATTGGAATTGAAATATGATGTGAATTAAGGAGGATTTATTTTGATAAAATTTGAAAGTCATGCATTAGTTTAGTTTATTGGGGATTGGTGCCCCTTGCACAGCGGAAGTCATGCATTCACAAATAAATCATACATATACGGATCTATTTGACCAATTATGGGATCAATTACTCACATGTTAAACAATCAATTACATGCTAGAACCATATAATTCACAAACAAGGAATAAAAACCTAATTCATGAATTTCTACGGTTTAGAATTACCGAACAGATTATCCGAAGAATCGACGATTGCTTGCGCCTTCTCCACATGAAGATCTTTTACTCAACCAGAAATCTTCTAACCTGTATCCCGAACTCAGATTATGACCTTTGGGTTGGCAAAGCTTATCAGAATCAAAAGGACTTGACTAGACAGAAGACATAATTCCCACTAGAAGGGAATACTACAAAAAACTCGCCAATTAGTGACGGATAATTCCGTCACTAATTAGTGAAATTTAGCCACTTAACATGATTAGTGCCAGAATAGGTATTGACAGGTGCGTCATTAAAAAACTTGTCACTGTAAAACTTTAGTGACAGATTTGTAAGTCACTAGAGTTACTAATCCATTCAATGACGAAAAACATAAATGGTCAGTTAGTATTAGTGACAGAAATAATCCGTCACTAAATAGTGGTTGACGGTTTTCAGTCATTTTATCTGTCACTAATTCTTGAGCTAACTGTCGCTGTCACTATTTCTTCACTAATTGGCATTTTTTTAGTAGTGGAATGAAATTTTTCGTCTCGTCTGGAGACAGGGAGCACGAAATTTTGTGCTTAATTAATGATAAAATCAATTAATTAGTCTTCTATTTAGTCTATATAGAGTTAGATGGGCCAACCTAGGGATCCATGGAGGTTGAACTTGGGCCAAACCTGTTGGACTTTTACTAATTAAATTGAGCCCCAATTTAATACAAGTCCAAACAAAATATTATTATCATCCACTATAGTATAATAATATTGACTGCTCGTCCAATCCCAAATTACGAGTAATCCAGACTTTGCCTCTTTAATTTACTATTTCCCGTGTTTAAGATATAAATAACTATTAATTAATTTAAGTCTGCTATTTGACTTTAATTAATTAATATCTTTTTCCAAGAGTTATCTAGTTCAAAATATTTATTTATTATTCTGGAATAAGTTCCAACCGGCTGGGTTTCCGAATAATAAAACCTTTTACGAACACCTCTTGAGGATATTATCAAACTGGACTCACCCAACACACGATTCATTGCAATAACAATACTAGCACCTTTAGACATTGATCAACACTACCCAAGATATAAGGATTCTTGGATTGAAAAAATCTGCACCTTTTGATAAATCAAAGTAGTGCATAATCAATATCGTATGCTCAATGTTATGTCAACAATGATTAAGAAATAACAATCACCGAGACCTCGTCTTTTAGTAAATAGCAAGAAAGACTTATCTCAACTGTTAGATCCTTCAGTGTTATACCACACTAGTGTCGTTTATTTCATAAGGTAAGAAAACATGCGGACTGACACTGCAACCTTTCGCGATAGGTAGCCAAAGTCTATCTAGGTTGTGAAATTCTATTTCTCTTCTACAAAGAACCGATTGCATCACCTTCTGTGAACGTCGTTCACGACCAGTCTATTGGGGTTTGGTGGCCCTTGCACAGCGGAAGACCTGTACAAAACAAATAAATCAGACAGGGATTTATTTGTCCGATGAAGGGATTAGTCAATTCATATGCTAAACAGATGATTGCATGCTAGAACGAAAATAATTCAGGCTTAAAGAATATAAATCCTAAATCATAAATACTGCGGATTAGAGTTACCGATTTGATTCTACAAAGAATAGTCAATTGCTTGCGCCTTCTCCACGATGGTATTCAATACTAGACCACAGATCTACTAACTGGTTCCCGAACTATATTCCGAAATGACTGTGGGCTGATCTTATCAAAATACTAGAACTCGAAGAAAGAAGACAGAAAAATCTCACAGATGAGAGCTGAAGAAATTTCGCGCTCCACTAATTAGAGTGGGGGACGAAAATTTTATAATGAAAATAATTATATTTTCTGTCTCATTTATTCTCCTATTTATATTAAGTTCTTATTATGCCCAGTCACGGATCTATGGAAAGTTTTGGATATGGCCTCACACAATTAGCTTTTTACTAATTAAATTGAACCCTCAATTTAATATAAGCTTATATTAGAATATTACGAGCAGCGACTACAAAAGTAATATTGCACTACCCATCCAAATCTAAAATTACATGTAATCCGGGTTTCCATTATATTTATTGTTTATTTTCCGCGCTTAAGATATAAATGTCCAATAATTAATTAATGTCTGTTATAGACTTAATTAATCAACATATTATTTATTCCATGAGTGGAATTAGCACGAAATACTTATTTATTATTCATGGAATAATTAAATTCCAACTGGCCTGTTTTTTGAATAATAAAACCTTGTTCGAGCTCCTCTTGAGGACATTATCAAACGGGACTCACCTCATTCACGATTCAACATAATAGCAATCCTAGCACCGCTAGATATTAATCACCACTACCCAATATATCAGGATTATTGGGTTGCGAAAAACCTGCACCATTTGATAAGTCAAAGTAGTGCATAATCAATATCGTATGCTCAATGCTAACGTATGTAGATTAAGAAACAGTTATTTTTCAAGACCTAGTCTTTCAGTAGATAGCATAAAGACATGTCTTGCTGTTAGATCCATTCAGTGCTATACCACACCAACATCATCTTATTTCAGTAAGGCATAGAAATAATCGGACTGACATTGCAACCTTCCGTGATAGGTAGCCAAAGCCTATCTAGGTTGTGAAATTCTTCTTTCTCTTTTGCAAAGTATTGCATCGAACTGACCGTGTTACCTTAAAGTAAACGTCGCCCACAACCGGTCTACTAAACTAAAGACTTAGGCAATGTTTACTTATGCATTTACATGTTTGTAAAACATCTTATAAATGCACAAGCAAACACAATGTAATAATAATAATGATTCTATTCGTGCGAAACTGCTCGAATAATACTGAATTGTGTTAAAAGTGGATTGTAGAGTTTTCCGTATACAAGCAAGATTCTATTCGTACTCGAAACATGCTTTTCAGTATACCAAACCTAACAATCTCCCACTTATACTCAAAACATGCTTTCGAGTATACCCACTGCCAAAAACTCACCCACTTATACTCAAAGCATGTCTTGGTGCTAGATATATCAAACTACCATTCATTTCACATCATGTTTGAAACATGTTTGCCACAAAGGCATTTTATGTGAAAAAATCTGCTTGGTTGCTCTCTGATCATATCTTTACCACCACAATATCTTTGCTGCGTACTTGATCTTTAATTAATTTCATCTCTCTATGTGATTGCTTAGCTTTATTAGCTCGTGTGTCCCCTTGAGTTAGCCTTCACTAGAGTAATCATAACAAAATATAATACTCATAGGCATACTTAAACATACGATTAAAGCTATCAAAAAGATACTCCTAAGGTAAACACATATTTAGAGAATGACTTATACTCGATCACAGATTAGTCATAAAACTTAGTCAGTGTAACCCTAAGGACATTACATGAATGACTGGTAAACTAGAATATAGTTACTAGCCTTTCTCAAGGACTGTGGTATATTCTTTACCTCAATCAAAGTCCTTTGCCATGGTGAATATGATATACACTAGCCATGCATAAGCACAACTAATATCAAACTTAGTACACATCATAGCATATATGAGACATCTATCTCCAAAACTAGTCTCATAATTCTTGATCTCACTAAGTGTCAAACGACACTTGACTAGAGACAAGACAATTCCATCGTGAATGGTAAAAACCTTTTAATGGAATTTGTAATGCTAAAATGTTCTAAGCAATCTATAGCTATAGGATTCCTAAGAGAATTTCAACATTCTTTCTAGCAATCTTAAAGACTTAGATGCTCTGAATGTAATTAGATTCTCTTAAATCCTTTATCTTAAACTGGGTAGACAACCAGTTTCCTACGCTAGATGCCAATCTTAGTTGTTTGCAAATTTTGTAGATTTCATCATCGTAGAGTACCAATAATACCATATTTAATGCACTTTCAACTTTCTTGTGCTTACAACACTGCTATGGGCACGATTCAAATTCCAGACATTTGTCAATTTTGATGAAACACATATACTCTGAATTAGATGCATGCCTAAGACCACGAAGGTCTTCACAAGCTTCCAATCATGTGTTTCTTGCCCTTTATTACATATCCATTAGGATGTTCCATGTAGATGTTTTCCTCAAGACTTCTATTAATAGAAAGCTGTCTTGACAATCATAATACATAAATTCTATTTTATGTAAGTTATGATAGATAGTAGAATCGAATAAATCCTGGCACAACGACAGACGAGAAGATTGTTCTCATTGGGCATAACCCATTGTCATATTCTAGCCATTTGAGATTGAAATTTACACTTGCAAATATACTAGCTCTCACTGACTGACACAACATATAGGTAGTATTGCAAGACTTGTAAAACATGTTGTCTATCTTAGATTGTAGTTTGGAATCTATGACCTTTTGAAGAATGAATATCCAAATGAACCAATGTTACATTGTAGTTAAATGGATTATGTTCAAGTTAATCTAAGACTGAGTCTTACGACACTCTTAGACCCATGAACTTGTTATGTTCCTAAGGAACACTCCAACTACGACATGGTTCTCACAATCTTAGGTACTGAAGTTGATTTAATTAGTACAAAAGTTTCTAATGGTATGACTTCTTGGTAAGGTGGAAAATTCGACATTACTCTCTTTATCTTGAAAGTTATCACGATGTTAAGCTTGTAGTTCCTCTCTTGATCTTCATACAAGAGTTCTATCTTTGAAGATTGCAGAACTTATAACCTTACATCATTTGGGACAACCTTAAAACATGCATCAGTATTAAACTCCAATTACTTGGACACCTTTCCAACACGTGTTGGAACAACATTACACCTTGAGATGTGCTAGACTAGAGTCGCTCTAGTCCACAACTCGTGTTTTGTAGAAGGTACTAATGTTGGTAGTTTCTTTAAGGTGTAACTTGTTGTATCTAACGCTTATCCGATCAATGATGAAATTTTAATGAGTACAACTTATCACTTAATCAAACTTATCTTAGAAAGACTTCGATTCCTTCTTAAATAACCATCTCATTCTTTAGACGAATGCTTGGATTTGTCAATGCAGATTAGACTCTCACTACTGATCATAACCCTTTGCTCGTCTCCTTATGTGTAAACCATTGAGACTTGCTAGTGTTTCTATGTCGCACTTCTATAAGTATTCTGTATCTCTTGAATAATCAAATGATTCTAACACATAGTGCATCAAACAGACATTCTCAACTCTCAAGCTATTTAACAAAATGTTAAAATCTTGATAGTCTAGATCAGTTTGAATAATCGCTACGTATTTTCTTGGCCTTAAGATTAAGAGCCATAAATTCTTTATCATTCATTGATTAAGAAGTTGATGTCTTGTTTAATACTCAATCTTGTTGCACTTAAATTGTTTTAATACTACGTTGCCTTAAACATCAATCATAAAATAATAATCGAGCATTAATAGCTTCCACCGTGAAAAAATTCCTAACTGGATCAAGATCTCTTACTTAGAAATTGAGTTGTCATGTAAGTCATTTTCCTTCTATAAGAGAGGTCAATCCAACTCACAAAGCATCTTTTTTCGCTTTAAACAAACATTGATGACAGTTCATGCTCTCCCATTTCCATATCTAGTCTTCTGCTCAAATGAACTAGGACTTAGGAAAAATGCTGGGTTTGTGAATTCGTCATCTATCATGTTACTTTCCTCTAACAGTAATAAAACGACTATTATTCTGAAGATTTTCTACTTTTCAGTTAAACCTTCTTGCAATCATTTCTTATTGCTTTAGGTGATAACCTGTGTCAGAAACTATTTGAGTGATCAAAAGATCCTCAAAACATTCTGTCACTATAGGATATTCCAATCGAATCAACTTGACAGATTCTTGATACACTCGGATTTTGCACTATTGTAAGGCTATTTTGTGGTCCGTTTTGAGTGTCAAAGTTGGGCCAATGCCAACGCCCGCTGGGCAAGTTCGCGCACGACAGCCTCTGTTCAAACTCAATTTGCTGGCAAATCTGAAGTTTGATTAGGGCGAGCTATATACAATTCTCTTTTTCTTTGAAAGAGATTCTAAGTGTGAGAAGTTTTTATTCTAAATATGTTTGTGTTGTTTGGGTTTTCTGTTTGTTCTTCTCACACTTAGCCCACTTCTTGGTCTAAGTGTGGGAAGTTTCTCTATTTTTCAAGTTTTATATGTTCTTGTTTTAGTTTGATTTGGTTTTATCTTCTCCCATTTAGCCCACTGCTTGGTCTAAGTGTGAGAAGTTTGTTTCTCTTCTTTTGACACCAACCACCTTATTTTCCACTTCATCAAGTCAGTTGAGGACAAGTTGTAATGAAGTGGGAGAGGGGAAACGGTTGGTGTAGTTAGTGTCAGCGTTGGGTGTTTTGTTTAGTGAAGGTAAAACACGTGTTTGTGTATTACGGCGTAAGCAAGTGTGCACAGAGAAAACTAATGCAAGTGCTTGGTCAAGACACCACGCTCCTTAAATCCACTGGATCACCAGGTCTAGGAACTCAAGAGAACACGGAGTATTTTTGTCGTTGGACACACTCGACTCCCCTTCAAAAAAATATTAAATCCCTCAACCCGAATACTATAAATTAGTATAGGGAAGCGAGGTCGATCCCACGAAGATGGATTCGTGAAGTAGTGCTTAGAGACTCTGGAAACAAGCGGCTGCTGCCACGCAAAAGGGTTGAGAATTTTAACTACTTCTAGACCTAGACACGAAATGTAAATGCTAGACCTAGGACACAGAACATGTAATAGAATCAGACTTCAATACTGAGAGACACATTTTGCTTACTGGATGGAGTAGACGAGTAACTAATTAAGACTTGACAGGGAGAATAAAACAGCGGGGACCATGACTGTAATTATAGCAAGTACGGCTAAAGCTGCAAATAACTAACTCATGCTCCAACTAACAACGACATGCAATTTCCTTACCGATTCAAGCACGCAAATGGAGAAAACAGAGCATATATCTAGATTCAAACAGAATATAAAGATTTGGATGTCGGAAACTTGCTATGAACCGGAAATACATCAGATCTACGTAAACTAGGCGAAATGAAATGAAAACACGTAAACTAGGCATGAAATTAAATCAATCTTGCTCAGATTCACGTCGTATGCTTAATCCACTCCGGATCTAAGCGATCCGAACCCAACAACAGACACAACCGACTCCATAACTCCGGTTTTCACAGATCTGCTCCGATCAACTCCGAATTCAAACAACGACAAACAACTCCACAACTCCAGCGAACTCAACCCTCCGATTTATCCACAAACAGACTCCGATCACCCAGATCCAACTGCAAACTTGCATAAATTCAGACAACAACTGCGAAACGCATCCAACTCGAACAATCCAACTCCAAAATTCTAAAAATCAATGTAACAGAAAATCAAACTTGCATTAAAATTAGAGAATATTCGGCAAAACAAACAAATAGAGCTCCGAGCTTCGAACAGCAAAGCTCGGCGAAATCAGAAAAGTATGAAAGCAAAAATTAAATTGTTTCTTCGCCCCACAGAAGGACGGTGTTATAACCCACAATAGCTTCAAAGAAAACTAAACATGAACCCCGGTGCGAACCCTGAGTCTCCCCACGAAAAGAACCCAAGTGTGTGAAAAGTGAACTAAGCTACAGGTTGTTAGCGAGGCCTCCAACCCAGAAGGTCCCTCCAACGTGCATGCTTCTCCCTTTTATAGATGCGGACATAGCCTTCTAGAGTCTTCGTAGAAATCTCTATTCTACCCTTCAACTCCGAGGTTTCCTCCATCAAGCAATTTTCCGCATGATGTCCACTCATGCGCCTATTTCCTAGGTCCACGCAACTGTCCTCCTCCTTTCCTGGACCTGGCGAAAAATCTTCACACACCTGGCTTAAAACGTGCGTTAGACCCAGAAATTTCACGAATTAAAGCCCTAGACCTATGCATGAAATTAGCCTTATCAAACTGCTCATACTTAAACCATGCTTGTCCTCAAGTATGAAAGACAAGAAAAAGAAATAAGGCGAATTTCAATGCACGGTTATCAAGAACGACTCTACAAACAAGACACTAACACAGAAACAGACTCCTAAACCTAGACACATACAGACTCAGAAAAGAAAATAACACAAAAAGAACACAAAACACAACAAATAAGCATGCACTAGTTTCAACTTTTAGGTGACTGTCCCCACAAGCTTAAGTTCTCTCTGATCGTCTACAGTCTTCAAATCCTCCCTCTTCCTTTGTCGACCTAAACGGTCCGTCAGTTTGTCAAGATAGCCTATTGATTTCCCAGCCATTAGGTTCGCTCGATCACTCATTCCTCACCAGGGATGTTAGGATCAAAACGCTCCAAAGTTAAAGTTACACCACTGATGCGTTGGGTTATGAGAGTTTCTCCTTTCTATCATCTCATTCCCCATTTTTTTTCCTAAGTCAGGTAATTTTTTTCTTCCTGCCCTTAGGTAATTAATCTTCTTTTTCCTCTTTTTATTTTCCCCCTAGACTTCGTCCAGCTTATACCTCCGTTTTTTTTCTTTTTCCTTTCAATATATATTTTTTCTTTTTTTTTATTTACTTCTCCCCTGGACTTCGTCCAGCTTATAACTCCTTTTCCTGGACTTCGTCCAGCTTATACCTCCATAACCCATTTTTTCTCCTTTATACTCTACTCCCTAAGCATCCAATGGTTGCCCATTTTTTTACATGTTAGCTCAAAGTGTTTAGGCTTATAACTCACTTTATAGTAGGGCTGCACAACTAGGTTATCTAAGGCATTTTCTATCGTGTATCCTTTATTCAATTGCTCTTACTAAGGGAATGTTTACCTTATTGTATCCACTAGCTCATGCAACACGCAACACACAAACAAAACTGAAAACTCTATGACTCTTATTCACAGAAAAAGAAAAATAAAGCAAATACTTGCACCTATTCCCTCCCCCTCCCACTTCACTCAAGCTTGTCCCCAAGCTATCATAGTGAATGGGGAAATAGGGAAGTATAAAAGAGGCAAAACAGACCACAAACAAACAAACAGCATGCTAGAAACAAAACAAACTTCTCACACTTAGACCGTACACCGGGCTAAGTGGGAGAAGGCTCAACAAACAAAACCAAACATGCAAAAATAAACGCAACCCCTTCTCACACTTAGACCAAAGATTGGGCTAAGTGTGGGAAATTGCAACACATATGTACAAAACAAAGCATGCTGGCACGGATAAACATAACGGAAAGCAATAAAAAAAGGATGAAAAGTAAAAGTTACTTGGGTTAGGGGGGTTCAATTCGGGGTCTGGCCCCCTCGGGTCCGTCAGTTTGTCAAGATAGCCTATTGATTTCCCAGCCATTAGGTTCGCTCGATTACTCATTCCTCACCAGGGATGTTAGGTTCAAAACGCTCCAAAGTTAAAGTTACACCACTGATGCGTTGGGTTACGAGAGTTTCTCCTATCTATCATCTCCTCCCCCCTTTTTTTTCCTAAGTCAGGTAATTTTTTTCTTCCTGCCCTTAGGTAATTAATCTTCTTTTTCCTCTTTTTATTTTCCCCCTAGACTTCGTCCAGCTTATACCTCCGTTTTTTTTCTTTTTCCTTTCAATATATATTTTTTCTTTTTTTTTATTTACTTCTCCCCTGGACTTCGTCCAGCTTATACCTCCTCTTCCTGGACTTCGTCCAGCTTATACCTCCATAACCCATTTTTTCTCCTTTATACTCTACTCCCTAAGCATCCAATGGTTGCCCATTTTTTTACATGTTAGCTCAAAGTGTTTAGGTTTATAACTCACTTTATAGTAGGGCTGCACAACTAGGTTACCTAAGGCATTTTCTATCGTGTATCCTTTCTTCAATTGCTCTTACTAAGGGAATGTTTGCCTTATTGTATCCACTAGCTCATGCAACACGCAACACACAAACAAAACTGAAAACTCTAAGACTCTTATTCACAGAAAAAGAAAAACAAAGCAAATACTTGCACCTATTCCTTCTCCCTCCCACTTCACTCAAGCTTGTCCCCAAGCTATCACAGTGAATGGGGAAATAGGGAAGTATAAAATACACAAAACAGACCACAAACAAACAAACAGCATGTTAGAAACAAAACAAACTTCTCACACTTAGACTGTACACCGGGCTATGTGGGAGAAGGCTCAACAAACAAAACCAAACATGCAAAAATAAACGCAACCCCTTCTCACACTTAGACCAAAGATTGGGCTAAGTGTGGGAAGTTGCAACACATATGTACAAAACAAAGCATGCTGGCACGGATAAACATAACGGAAAGCAATAAAAAAAAGGATGAAAAGTAAAAGTTACTTGGGTTAGGGGGGTTCAATTCAGGGTCTGGCCCCCTCGGGAGCCAGACTTGGGCGGCACGGCCTGTTGGGTCACTTTAGCTTTCTTTCTCGCCGGCGATTCCGGTTTCTCTGTCGTCTCTGCTGTCTGTATGGGTACGGTCGTCTTCAGGGTCACAGATTTGGGGATTGATTTCACAGTCATGGGCTTACTGGCAGACGGGGCGGTTAAAGGTTTTGTCGGTTGGGAAAGCTTTTTAAAAGATAAACATCCCTGACCCGGCGATTCCGAAGTGCTACCAGGTCCAGGAAGAAACTCTGGTGCGTCTGGGAACTTCCTTCTAAACCATTTTTCCATCGTCATCATCAGTGCGACAGCCTCCGTCATCTTCTCAGTATACTTGGCTGATGTAGCCACTAGATCGGAAACACGCCCTTTAAGGGCCATGATCTCTTCCCTAACTCGCCCAACTTCCATTCGCATGTTGTGTACTTCCGTTCTTACTCCCGTAACCTTCTTCCGTACTCTCTCACTTTCAACACTGTCTTTTCCTTTGCCCCGTAGGGCCACGATCTCTTCTCTCACCATTTTAATTTCGGATCTCATCCATCCGACTTCTTTCCTCATTTCTTCAACTTTCACGACTGATCTTCTGGCTTCATCCACATCAGCAATTTCCTTCACTCCCGCCACCTCTTGCTCCTGTTTGATCTGGGCTTCCGACTTACCAACTTTATAGAAACAGACGTCCTTCTCGTGCGTGATTTGCAACCGCTTGTTGAAGAAGTAATCCATGTTGAAAACCTCTGGGGGTAGATACATCTTCACTTCTCGGCAGGACTTGTGGATCTTCATAATCACATTCCGCTGTAGATACGCCCCAAGAAGATGGCATGTGTATAGATGCCGAGAAGGGTTGGCAGTTACTTGGTGGCAGGCTTGAGCTAACCAGTAACCCAAGTGGACACGTACACCCGTGGCCATGCACTAGGTAAAGTATAAGTCGGGAGTCGTCAATGCGTTGTTGGCTGTGCCCATCAGATTGTAGCTAATGAAGGTTTGGGCGAACCTCAGGATCCTGTTCTCGATATGGTGGGCCTTCGAAAAACTAGTTTTAAATTGACCCACCTTCGGGTGAGTCAAGAACTCCCATGCACTCTGCGCTTTGAAACCTGGTGTGAACTTCGGTGGGCCGACCATTCTCTCGTTCCATAATCCTTCGTCATCTTCTGTACGCGTCAGCAGACCCATCCGTAAAGTCCACTCACGGATGCTCATCACACGCTCTACATTGAAGAGCCGGAAGCTAACGGAATCGGCCTCCAAGTCGGTGGTGGATTTAAACTGATAAGTCGAGAAAAATTCCCGTGCCAAGTCTATCGGAACCTCAAGGGTGCGATGCTTTAGCAACCAGTCAAAGCCGATTGCATCTATATACATCCGAAACTCGTCATTTGACGCGATCTCTTTGAGTTCCGCCGAGTCATACATCTTCCCGGACTTAGCAACCTTTCCCAAACCACTCATCTCTTTGTGTATGGCGGCGCGTTTTGGGTGCGCGAACTTCCTCATCTCGTTCAACAGTTCTTTGGTGATCCAGATTTCTTTCGGCTCGAAGTTGAGCTCCTCTTCTTGTTCTTCTTCGGAGTCGCCGGACCCATCAGGGCTTTCGGACTCAGCAACGTACGGTACCTTAGCAGGTGAAGGGAGAGAGGGTTCAACGGACTTCCCTTTTGCTTTCTTGGTCGAGGAAGGAGCGATCTGTTTTACTTTTCTCTTCCTTTCGATCGCGTGGCGGCGCTCCTCCTCGTCGTTCTCCCCATCGTTAGGTCTAGGAAAGATTACCTGCTCAGGTGTTGCGGTCTCTAGACCCAACGACCTTTCTTCTGTCTGTGGAACGTGTTCCTCGATTTCATCACGTAAACTCCGACGAGCTTGCCTCCTTGCGTCCCTTGCGTCGATCGGTAAATTCGTCCCCTCTGGGACATCCGTCAGATCCACAATCAATTTAAACCTGTCCTCAACAGGGTCTTGTTCAGCATCAGCAACGAGGGATTCTCCCGCTTCAGACATAAAAGGGGTCGCCCCCTTGAGATAAACAGGGGACTCTACCCCAACTAACTCTTGTTCAACGTGGGCTTCAATACCCACAGACTTCTCAGGGGTTTCCCCCTCTTTGACATCTTCCTCAACAATTTGGGCTTCGGTGCCCCCAACCATTTCTGGGGTTTCCCCCGCTAAGTTGCTTTCAGAATTTAGGGCTTCGTCGCCCTCTGGAACATCATTACCAACAACAGGGGTTTCCCCCTCAACAAACTCCTCCAAAACACCAGGGGTTTCCCCCTCAACAAAATCCACGGCGGCGATAATAGGACCTACCCCTTCGGAAACACCAGGGGTTTCTTCCTCAGTGGCAGAATCTAACCTGGGTTCACTCACAACCAACAACTCCAACCCTGCCGCCAGATCTGCTTCTTCTGCATGAGTTTCTGCGGCGGTCGTTTCTGGAACAGTAGTGTCGGGCTCTGCGACGGCTTCTGGTATATCAGGTACTGGCTCCGCGACGGCCGCCGGTTGGGATGTTGAAACCCCTGAAATTTCCGGTGGTGGTACGGCAGATGTTGAAACTGCCGGTACGGATTTCCCCATCACAGCCGCGAACATAGCAAACGCCTCCATCGCCTTTTCTGGTCCCCCAAATTTTTGTAGTATGTCGGCCATAAACGCTGCCGTGCTTGAATCGGTGGTTCCCGACGTGTTTCCGGTCCCCTGTTTGCTTTCCATGAGGAATTCTGTAGAAAGATTTGGAGAAACTTGGACGAAACTTGTATCTTGATTAGGGTTAGAGAAAGAAAACACGAGAGAGAATTTGGGAATTTTTTTTTGAATGTAGAGAGAGAATGAGTAAAAAAAAAAACACGGTTATAGCGTAGGTATGTGTAACATCCCAAACTTTTGTGACTTCTTTTCATGTAATTGGAATTTTGGGGAATTCTGAAACGTTTGATTCTATGTGATTAAGTGCTTTGTGTGAAAAAAATGACGTGGTTATTATGAAATGACGAGCTTGAGATTTATGTTATTCCAATGTGGGGAAATAATTAATAGGATCATGCATTTATTCTTTCTCAAGTCAATTCATTGAAAAATTCGGCCCTCCCAAAATATTGAAATAGTACTTCTTTTTGTGGATTTAATTAATTGTTTTGGGACATTATTCCAAATTAAATCCAAACCAATGGACCTTAAATTACACTACATGAAATTCGAACTCCATCCTTTTATCCTTGGGAGTTTCGAAAATCTCCAATAGGAGATTGGATTATTTTTTTCATTTGATTTAATTGGTGCTTTATTGACTCTCTTCTTTTAAATTAAATCCAATTAAATCATACCACATATTATTTCTTCACCCAAAATAAATAGAGAGTTGGAACATTTCCTTGGCTATTTTAGCCAAATAATTTCGGCCCCTCCAATAAAATATGGAGGATATTTTATTTGTTTCCTATTTTGTGGAACCCCCTTTTATTCAAATGAATTCCCATGTCTAATTAATTAGGGATGTGAATATTTTCCTTCTATTTTTCCTCCATATCACATGCCCCTTTGCATTATTTTTCCTTGTGGGAATTTAATTAATTGTTGCCTATTTTATGGGAGCCTTTTTCCTATAAAGAAATTACTTAATTTAAATCCTATTTTGTTTAATTGGGGATTTAAATAATTTCCTTGTACAAATTCTCCTTAAATTTTCGGCCCCCTCCTATTATTTCCTACTTGGAGATTTAATTTAATTGTTCCCTTGTATTCATGATTTTTATTTCCTAAATTATGAATATATTCTCTCCAAGTAAATATTGCTATATTTCCTTGTAATTAAATCACAAAATTTTGACTTCCCCACCTTCAAACCACACGCCTACTTTTATTTTAATTGTGGGAATTTCATTTTTTTATATATCTCCTCCAATTTAATTAATTCCTTATGTGTGGGATTTTAAACCTAACAAAAAAATCGTCCCCTCTCTTCTCTCCCTCTCCCACACGTTTTTCACTCTTCTTCCACTCTCCCATCTCCAAAAATCTTCCATTCAAGCTTATTCTTGCATCCATTGAAAGTACCTTCGAGAGTTTCCGACGGATCGCTTCGTTCTTCTCTTCTACCGATTGGTTTTTGTAAAGGAAGGTATAATTGCACACTTTTTATTCTCCTTCTCTTTTGAACCATGTTTTGAGTCCTACATGCATGTAGAGAGTGTAGGTTTGATAGATCGCAAGTTTTAGCGGGAGGGAAATTGTGTGTTCATAAGAACTTGTTTGATTTTTACGTTGTTGATTGGAATCATATGTGTTGGATTGAATTAATTGGTGAATAATATGAGTTTGTATGCAAATATGTGTATGAAGAACGTGTAAGCATGATTATGTGTTTTCGAGCATGAAAAATCGGTGGTTGTGTTGTGGAAGTTTAAAAAACCCTAATCCCGAATTTGAACCAGAAATCTGTGATGCACGACCAGTGACTTATGATCTGTATTCGACCCATCAAACGAACGAATTTTGCTACGAAATTTTAACTGAGTAAACTTCAAGGTGTTTTCTATGTCTCGTATGAATTTCAGCCTGTTTTATCGAAAAATTAATTTTTAATAAATTTTTGAAGTTGACTGCGCAAATCTGCCAGAAACGTGAGTTCTCGCCATGAATGTTTCGTTTTCTGTTTGACTGCCCAAATGACCTCCGATTGATTTAATTCTTGAACTATATGAAAATTTGAAGTGTCTTCTGAGTCGTGTTAAATTTTCAGCCATTTTGGGCATTGGATGAATTTATGGTGGATTTTTCAAACAAACTGCGCAAAACTATCAGAAATTGTATGTTCCGACCAGAGAGTTTAAAATATGATATGACTGACTAAATGACGTGGGGGAAACTAATTGTGTTGTCTTTGACGAGGGTGTTGTGTAGTCGTGAACTCGAGGATCGAGAGTTGCTAAGTGGGTTGTGAATTGCTAAGAGAACGAGGTGGGCTTTCTTTTCAAACCTCTTTACTTTTCCGAAAAATATTATGTGGAGATATAAGGGTGGTTTAACTGTTATGTCATGCCATGTTGTTTTTGTATGAGATTGTGTGCCTGATGCCTAGTTCGTATGAGTTTACTCCGTTAGGCTATATGGCTGTGTTGTGAAACGAATTCGGGTCTGAGTAGGGCCGTAAACCCTATCGGGCTGTGTACACTGGTGGGATCGTGAGCCGTCCTTGCAAGTCGGCGGGTCTCGTGGGCGAATAGTGTGGCCACACTTTCGTCGCACTGCGATTGTAATTGTTGGATTGATGTGAAAAGTGGGGAGATAAATTGTCTGGCCAGACTTGAATATTTTTGTGTTTCTCGTGATATTTTCTTACTACATAAAACTCGAGATCACTGGTATGGATGACGTAACTATTATTAAAATGTTTTCGGCATGAGCCCATTGAGTACAACAAGTACTCAGCCCTGCATATTATTTTCTTATGTGCAGGTTGAGCGGGATGTTGCAGTTCCTTGGTCCGGAGATTCTTATCATTCCAAAGCTTGGTCTTTTCCTTGTACCACATAGCTGATTCGTAAGACTCAAGCCTCAATTCTTC
The DNA here is from genome assembly GCF_004379255.2 of Salvia splendens. Classification (NCBI taxonomy): domain Eukaryota; kingdom Viridiplantae; phylum Streptophyta; class Magnoliopsida; order Lamiales; family Lamiaceae; genus Salvia; species Salvia splendens. Next base: position 18,871,207 of record NC_056043.1, on the reverse strand, counting down.
CAACTCCTGGAGCTGCAGTTTCCTCTCTCCCTCACAAGCTTGAGGGTTCATATTAATCTCCTTGACCGCCCAGTACGCCCTATGCTCAATTCCCACCGGCAAGTGACACATCTTGCCGAATACTAACCTGTAAGGGGACATTCCAATGGGTGTTTTATACGCTGTTCTGTATGCCCACAATGCGTTATCAAGTCTCTTACTCCAGTCCTTCCTTGACGGATTAACCGTCTTCTCCAATATCGACTTTATCTCCCTGTTGGAGATCTCTGCTTGCCCATTTGATTGAGGATGATACGGTGTAGAAAGATGGTGGTGAACTCCGTACTTTCTCATTAGAGCTTCAATAATCCGGTTACGGAAATGCGTCCCATTGTCAGATATTATAGCTTTGGGCACTCCGTACCTGTTAAAGATGTTAGTTCTAAGAAATTTCACTACCTCTTTAGCTTCACAAGAAATGGTCGCCTTGGCCTCTATCTATTTCGAAACATAATCAACCGCCACAAGTATGTATGTGTTCCCGTATGAAGACGGAAATGGACCCATGAAGTCCATTCCCCATACGTTGAAGATTTCGCAAACGATCACAGGGACTTGCGGCATTTCATCTCTCCTGGAGATTCCACCTGTCTGCTGATACCTCTCACAATTCTGGCAAAATTCGAATGAATCCTTGTGCAACGTAGGCCAGTAAAAACCAATATCTAACACCTTCCTTGCAGTCTTCCTAGGTCCAAAGTGACCTCCACAAGTTAGGGCGTGGCAATGGTTCAACACATCCCTTTGTTCCCATTCTGGTATACATCTTCTAATCACCTGGTCAGCTCCCATTTTCCACAAATACGGGTCGTCGCAGAAATAATATTTGGCTTCGCTTTTAAGCTTCATTCTCTGGGACCGGGAGATTTCCTGCGAACTGGGCACCTCTCCAGTGACCAAGTAGTTTGCCACGTCTGCGAACCATGGCTCATCGTTTAGATGACATTTACCCTTTTCAGAATCTCCTGGAGCTGTTAATGCCATAATCTCTTCCCAATTGATAGGTCTAGGAAATACCCCTAAATAATACAAATGTTCCTCGGGGAATGTATCCGGTATTGCTTCCTCGGTCTCCCCTTGAAAAATACGACTCAGATGGTCAGCCACCTTGTTCTCAGTTCCCTTTTTATCCTTAACCTCCTAATCAAATTCTTGTAAAAGTAGCACCCAACGGATTAATCTCGGTTTGGACTCCTTCTTCGCCAGCAGGTACTTAATAACCGCGTGGTCTATGAAAACGATCACCTTCGACCCCAGCAAGTATGGTCGAAACTTCTCAAATGAGTATACAACAGCCAGCATCTCTTTTTCAGTGGTGTCGTAGTTCTTCTGGGCTTGATTTAGCATTTTTGAAGTATAGAAAATCACGTAGCTTTTTCCATCAACTCTTTGACCCAGCACCTCCCCAACTGCATAATCGCTGGCGTCGCACATGATTTCAAAGGGTAGATTCCAGTCAGGTGCTCAGATAATGGGAGCAGATACTAATCTGTCCTTCAACAGCTGAAAAGCTTTTCTACACTCCTCATCGAAAACAAACTCCACATCGTTATGCAATAAGTGAGTGAGTGGTTGAGCAATTCTTGCGAAATCCTTTATAAACCTCCTATAAAATCCTGCGTGCCCTAGGAATCCTCTCACTTCTTTTTGATTCGTCGGGTAAGGCAGTTTTGAGATAACATCGATTTTTTCTTGATCTACCTGTATGCCTCTTTCCGATACCACATGCCCTAGGACAATTCCCTCTGGGACCATAAAGTGGCATTTCTCGAAATTCAAAACCAAATGCTTCTCCTGGCATCTTCTCAGCACTAAGTCCAAGCTCGCCAAACATGAGTCAAATTAATTCCCGTACACAGTGAAATCATCCATAAAAATCTCGATGCAATCCTCCAGAAGATCCGAGAAGATACTCATCATACACCGCTGAAAAGTGCCTGGCGCATTGCACAGACCAAACGACATCCTTCTGTAAGCGTATGTTCCAAAGGGACACGTGAAAGTTGTCTTCTCCTGGTCTTCAGGATCCACATAGATTTGAAAATACCCACTATATCCATCCAGGAAACAGAAATATTGCTTTTCCGCCAATCTTTCCAACATCTGGTCAATGAAAGGTAACGGGAAGTGATCCTTCCTAGTAGCCTCGTTCAGCTTCCGGTAGTCAATACACATCCTCCACCCAGTAACAAGTCAAGTGGGGACCAACTCATTTCTATCGTTCTTGACCACCTGTATTCCTGACTTCTTCGGTACCATATGTACTGGACTAACCCATTCAATGTCTGGTATGGAATATATGATTCCTAGGGATAGCAACTTCAATACTTCCTTCAGCACTTCTTCCCTCATGTTCGGATTCAATTTGCGTTGCGGGTCCCTACAGGCTTTTGCTCCTTCTAGGCGAATGTGATGCATGCACATATCTGGACTGATTCCAACCAAGTCAGAGAGTGTCCACCCAATAGCCTTCTTGTTCCTCCGGATTACCTTCAGCAGTTCCTCTTCTTGTCCCTCGGTCAAGCTGCTGTTAATAATCACCGGGAAATTTTCATTCCTCTCTAGATACGCATACTTGAGCCCAGGTGGAAGCGTCTTCAATTCTTTCTTGGGAACATCTTTTTCCTGGGGCAAGGGATTTTTCTCTGTCGACTCAATTGCTATTCCCTTCTTAGACTCAGTAAAACTGTCCATGCTCGCCACATAAGATGTCTTCCTTGATCGAGCTAGCTCCGAGTTCGTACAGAATTCCAGAATCGCTTCAGCTAGCTCATCGTCTGATAACTCACTCGTGTTCATTTCCTGACACCAACTAGCTACTTCTCTATCAATGGCATGACTCATCTCGGAATTCTCGATCTGTTCCTGCATTAACTCTGTCTCAAGATATTCCTGGACCAAGGAGTTAATAACATCTACAACATGCAAATTTTCAACGTCAAGAGGTTTTTTCATTGCCTCACCAATGCTGAATGTATATTTCTCCCCATTATAATCAAGGCAGATGGTACCATCAAAAACATCAATGATAGTCTTAGCGGTACGCAGGAAGGGTCTCCCTAGTAGTTCACCGCCAGACTCTGCAGACTCATTATCACTCATTCTAATCACATGGAAATCAGCTGGGTACAAGAAGTCATGTACCTTTACTATTACATTTTCAAGCACTCCTTTAGGACAAATGCATGACCTGTCTGCCAATTGGATCACAACTTTAGTGTCCACCATGCCTACACCTACTAACTTCTTGTATATAGACAGTGGTAACACATTTATGGATGCACCTAAATCACACATAACATGCTCGATTTTTACATCACCAATAGAGATGGGTAAGGTAAACATACCTGGATCATTGCATTTCGAAGGCATCCTCCCTTTTGAATCACTGCAGAGACGCTCTCGCCTATCAAAATTTTCCAACTGGGTCTAGCCTTCCCAGCTATAAATTCCTTGATGAACTTGCTAAACACCGGCAATTTCAAAGCCTGTAAGAATGGTAGATTAATCTCCAATTTCCCAAAAATATCCATGAAATCCACCGGCTCTTCCTTCTTCTTCTTGGCTTCCCCTCGGCTTGGGAAAGGCTTCAGTCGCTTCCCTGCTCCGATATAGCTTTCAACTGATAATTCTCCGATTTCTTCCCCTACTGCCTTACTTCTCAATGCTGGCACTGGATCGAGGAAGAATGGTTCAGTTGACCTAGGCAGAGGTTTCTCCAAATCCCCTGTCTTAAGGTCATCCTTGACCAAGGAATTTTCTCCCTCCAAGGTCCTAGACCTAGGTCCTCTTCCTTTTTGCCTTCCTTGGGGTCTGTCGCTTCCTTCATTCTTACCAATGGCCCATCATATCCTCTCCCGGATCTCAAAGTAATCTGACTTATATTCGCTCTATCCGGTGGCCTTACCGAGGCGGGAATCTTTCCTTCATTCCCCCTCATATCACTCAAAGAAGTGGCTATCTGGGATAATTGCTTGGCCAGCATATCCATTGCTGCCTTCTGCTCCTGTTGAGCGTCTCGAAGCTTGTGCAAGACATCATTGTTCGACTGCAGGTTGTTTTGCATATGTTGTTGAGAACTGACGAGATCGAGCACCATATAATCGATACTCTTTGGTGGCTTTGGTGGCTGGCTGGGCCCTGGCCCTATACTCAGAGTCGGTCCACTCATTTGACCCTGACGAGCGTTTCCTTGACCTCCTGAAGAGTTGTTGTATTGATTTCCTTGACCCTGGTAATTGTTTTGAAAATTCCTTTGGTGCGGTGGTACATAAGAGTTCCCTTGATTGTTCTGATTTCTGTTTCCCCAGTTCGAGTGGTCTCCTTGGTTCCGATTGATCCAGCTGCCCTGCCCCTCGTGATTCCTTCCTGACCAGTTAACTTGTCTCTCGGGCTGAGGTGCAAACTGCTGAATTTGTTGGGGTGCTGGCTGATTCTACTCATTGTCAGTCCATCTGAAATTTGGATGGTTTCTCCAGGGCGCATCTCTCTGTCTCCCCTGATTCCAGCTCCCGTCGGGATTCCAACTTCCCATTGCATTGACCTGGGCCTGATAATCTCCTTCCTGGGTCCCGTAATATTGCTGAATTTGATTATCTCCTTGACCATGAGATTTATACTTTCCTTGTGAAGCTTGTGGAATTGTCTTTTCAATCGCGTTCAAAAGAGCCTTCTCGAGCCTGTCAATCATCGCTTCTACTTTATCATCTTCTTGTTCTCTTATGGCATGCACCGATCCTCTTCTCACTGCATTCCTAGGGTTATCGTACGCCTTCTTAGTGTCGATCAACTTCCCCAGGATTTCTCTTGCTTCACTGTCCCTTTTTCTTGTGAAATTCCCCCCACTCGAGGAATTCATTAAGTCCTTTGACTTAGGAGTTGCCCCTTCGTAAAACAGAGAGTAGGTTTTTGCCTCTATCATTCGGTGGTTCGGGCACGCATCCAACAACCCCTTGAATCTTGACCAATACTGACTCAGAGATTCATCGTAATCCTGCTTACACTCTAGTATTTCTTTTTTCAGTGCATTCGTCTTGTTAGATGGGAAGAAATAATCTAAGAATTCCAACTTGAAGTCCCTCCATGTGCGGATAGAATCCGGGGGCAACCTCAATAACCACGTATTAGCTTCCCCTTTCAAGGTAAACGGAATTGCCCGTAGGCGATAATCCTCCTCTATTGTTTCATTCGGCCTCTTCTGAATTCCACACAACTTACTGAATTCGTTTAAAAACTCATATGGACACTCATTTCTGCGCCCAAAGAACGTTGGCAAGATGCCGAGTACGTTTGTCTTGATCTCAATAGTCCTCTGGCGCTGGTTCATTACTATGGCTTGGGCTGGTTCTCCATCTAAATGGGCAGTGAACGAGCCGATCTCTGGATCTAGATCTACTACGTGCGCCATGACTACTTCCTCTGCTTCCCCTGTTTCTGACTCTGTTTCTAATTCGGGTGGTGACTCTGGATCTTCGCGTCCTGACGACGTCCAAGATTCCTCGCTAGTAAATTCACTCGGAAACGGATCTCCCGTGGTAAACCCTGATCTGGTGGTCACAGTAGAGACTGTATCCTTAACGCGCCAATTTAACTGGCCGTGCTTCCACCCAGATGAGTTGCTCCAGTAGGTAGATCTTGAGCCTCTGCTCATAAACTACAAATAAAAGAGAAAGAAAATAAATCAAAACTATTTACACCAAAGACTCTGAACACTTAACACAAAGCACGCCATCCATCCCCGGCAACGGCGCCATTTGAAGGTAAAACACGTTGTGTTTGTGTATTACGGAGTAAGCAAGTGTGCACAGAGAAAACTAATGCAAGTGCTTGGTCAAGACACCACGCTCCTTAAATCCACTGGATCACCAGGTCCAGGAACTCAAGAGAACACGGAGTATTTTTGTCGTTGGACACACTCGACTCCCCTTCAAAAACATATTAAATCCCTCAACCTGAATACTATAAATTAGTATAGGGAAGCGGGGTCGATCCCACGAAGATGGATTCGTGAAGTAGTGCTTAGAGACTCTGGAAACAAGCGGTTGCTGCCACGCAAAAGGGTTGAGAATTTTAACTACTTCTAGACCTAGACACGAAATGTAAATGCTAGACCTAGGACACAGAACATGTAATAGAATCAGACTTCAATACTGAGAGACACATTTTGCTTCCTGGATGGAGTAGACGACGAACTAATTAAGACTAGACAGGGAGAATAAAACAGCGGGGACCATGACTCCAATTATAGCAAGTACGGCTAAAGCTACAAATAACAAACTCATGCTCCAACTAACAACGACATGCAATTTCCTTACCGATTCAAGCACGCAAATGGAGAAAACAGAGCATATATCTAGATTCAAACAGAATATAAAGATTTGGATGCCGGAAACTTGCTATGAACCGGAAATACATCAGATCTACGTAAACTAGGTGAAATGAAATGAAAACACGTAAACTAGGCATGAAATTAAATCAATCTTGCTCAGATTAACGTCGGATGCTTAATCCACTCCGGATCTAAGCGATCCGAACCCAACAATAGACACAACCGACTCCATAACTCCGGTTTTCACAGATCTGCTCCGATCAACTCCGAATTCAAACAACCACAAACAACTCCACAACTCCAGCGAACTCAACCCTCCGATTTATCCACAAATAGACTCCGATCACCCAGATCCAACTGCAAACCTGGATAAATTCAGACAACAACTGCGAAACGCATCCAACTCGAACAATCCAACTCCAAAATTCCGAAAATCAATGTAACAGAAAATCAAACTTGCATTAAAATTAGAGAATATTCGGCAAAACAAACAAATAGAGCTCCGAGCTTTGAACAACAAAGCTCGGCGAAATCAGGAAAGTATGAAAGTAGAAATTAAATTGTTTCTTCGCCCCACAGAAGGATGGTGTTACAATCCACAATAGCTTCAAAGAAAACTAAACATAAACCCCGGTGCGAACCCTGAATCTCCCCACGAAAAGAACCCAAGTGTGTGAAAAGTGAACTAAGCTACAGGTTATTAGCAAGGCCTCCAACCCAGAAGGTCCCTCCAACGTGCATGCTTCTCCCTTTTATAGATGCGGACATAGCCTTCTAGAGTCTTCGTAGAAATCTCTATTCTACCCTTCAACTCCGAGGTTTCCTCCGTCAAGCAATTTTCCGCATAATGTCCACTCATGCACCTATTTCCTAGGTCCACGCAACTGTCCTCCTCCTTTCCTGGACCTGGCGAAAAATCTTCACACACCTGGCTTAAAACGTGCGTTAGACCCAGAAATTTCACGAATTAAAGCCCTAGACCTATGCATGAAATTAGCCTTATCATTTAGCTAGGAATCTTCTGTTAGTGTTTTGCTTTATGTATTTTCAGATAGAAACTGGTTTAAGAAAATAAAGGTATGATTCCCTTAGTAAGAGTGAATGAAGAAAGGATACATGTTGATTTGTGAGATTCCCTTCTTTTGTGAACCCAAATCTGCTTGGAAGATGTGAGAAAGATAGAAGTAGCTTTAATCATATCCCTTTGTGAAGCCCTCTAAATGTGAGTTAGAAGCCAAAGTAGAACACTTTCTACCAAAATAAAAAAATAGAGAGGTTGGCATTGATATTTAGAGGAAAATGACATAGGCTAGTAAGGACTAAGGACAAAAAGATAGAAAGAAAACATGCACGAAACATTGTAACCTGACCCAGAAAAAAAGGAGTGAAAGATAAAAAAAATAGAAAATGGGCAGGAAGAATGTATAACCTGACCCACAAAAAAAGAGCAGATAGAAAATAGAAGGGCAGGAAATAATGTTGCCTGACCCTAAGAAAAGTTAGATAAATAAGGCAAAAATAGCAGGGGTGTTTCCAAGGTTTCAGATTGTACATAGGGAGGTTGTTCTAATTTTGTCCTTAAGTTCACATGTCCTTCATACTTCTATATACATTATGAACTTAGAACCCATAGGACCCTCACCTTTATACACTACAACCCTTGCCCCATTACAACCTAAATAAAGACCTTAAGGAGTTAGCTTCTGTCAACAGAACTCGAGCATAAATGGTATGGCAAAATGAATGAGAGAATGGTCCTAACAATTCTGGTAAGGATTGAGTGACCTAGTGAATCCAACAGTTGGAAAGATGAAGCTATCTTGACTAACGGACAAGCATGATTAGGTAGAAGAGGGGAAGGAAAGGAATCTGTGATAAGGCTTATTTCATGCATCGGTTTAGGGGTAAAATGTATGCTACTTGATCAGTTTATCACGCAAAGCAAGTGTTAATTGTGCAGGAATGCCGCTTGACCAAGGGCAACAAGGCCAAGCTGATCAAGTTGGTACAGAAGGCGAAAAAGGCCAAAAACCGGGTGGGTTGATCAAGGGAGTAATCAAGCAGTGAGCCGGGGGACCACTACATCCTAGAAGAAAGACACGTGAGGTTGATGTGCAGGATGGCGATCATCAATCGGTTATCAAGGACGACATTCTAGAAGGGGACACGTGCTGATACGTAAGACGCAAGGACAAAGCCGATCATCATTCTGTTATTGAGGAGCGACGTCATTCTAGAAGAATATCACGTATCAATCGATGAGGCGCTCAATCCCAGCAAGGATGAAAATTCACTGCCAAAGACGTTACCCCAGCTGGAGATTGTTGCAACGAGCTTATAAATAGAGGATGCACCATCCTAATTAATCATCTTCCTTCCGTTTCTAGTTTAGCTTTTCTTTTTAGTCTAGTTTCCAGTTCTAAGTTTTCGCCAGTTCCAAAGATAGCTTAGTTAGATAATCGCAATGGTTTGTTAGAAGAGAGCGACCGAAGGGAGCGCGACAGAGAAATCAATATCTGTTCGGTGTTGTCTCAAGTTCCGACCGAGAGCTTCTCGGCTTTAATCGATTTCCTACCTTTCTTGTTTTCTGAACTTGTTAGCTTAGTTAAGTTTCTTTTTATTTCATAGACTCTTGCTTGTATTCCGCACTCTCCAGTTCCAAGTTTGAAATCTTTTATAATAATCAAAGTTATTTTGTTTCCGGATCTTGTTTACTATTCCAGTTTAGCTTCAACTTTAAAATTCTCGATCTTGTGTTTAACTATGTTGAATGACAAAGTGATTTATAGTGCTGAAGCATCTTTAGGTAGTTAGGTCTTTATTTGAGATTATCGCTTACTTGATCCGTCAGCTATTTTCCAGCATGATGAGTCCCTTGATCCAGTAGTTAGTTTCTATGTGGGATCGACCCCCTACTTGCCGCTTTATTGTTAAAGTAGTGCACGTCTGGGAGTTATAATTATATTTGGGTGAACGAGAGAGAACGCCTTGATCAAGTGGCAACGACATTTGCTAACTGATCCAATCGGTTCGGTTATCTTATATATAGCTTAATCCATCTATGCGTACCACCTCACGAGCTCACCAATCTGAGACTGTAGACAATTGGATTGACCTTAAGCTTGTGGGGACGATTGCCAAACAACATAAACCAGTTCTATCATTTCTATCTTTTCTCCTTACTTGTCAATGTGTTTAGTTACTTATGGCCTTTTTCCTTTCTAGGTCTTTTACATATGTATGCTTGTTTACTGTTTCTGATTAAGAACCATACCTTGAAACTTGCCGCTTTTCTTTTCTTTCATACTTGAGGACAAGTATGGGTTAAGTGTGAGCAGTTTGATAAGGCTCATTTCACGCATGTGTTCTGTGGTAAAACTACATCAAATTATGTAACTAACATCCAATTTTGAGCCAACTATGTGTGAAAATCCGCCTTATTCAGAAAAGGAACAAATTAGTTGGGCGGATGAACGGATCAAGGAAAGAAGTCAAAATCTGCGACATTGAGTTGATCAAGTCAAGAATCAAATGGAGCCAGCAGGAGATAGACCTGTAGACCCCACCACAAATAGAGCCAGCAGGAGTTCCACATGGTACCCTAGGGATCAAAGCCCTACACTCTCTATATAAAGGAAGCCCAACACAAGAAGAAAGAAGAGTCCCAACCAGAGGTGAAAGGGGGGGTCTCACATACATTCTTAGAATATCTTTAGGAATTCAGCACTCTTCTAGGGCTGAAATCGGAGCTCTTTTACTTCATCTTCTTGATTTCCGTCACACACACTTGGTCCTGTTTTAATTTAGTTTAGTTTAGTTGGCGTTTGGTGGTAGTTTCCTGCACTGTTAGCTTGCGGTCCTGTTATTCCACTTCGAGAAGAAGCGATGAAATAATTTCCTGCTTTCGTTGTTTGTTTTTAGTTTACTTTTGATGTTATCGACCTTTGTTGTTTTTGATTTAGTAGATTTAAAGTTATGTTTTCATTTCCAACTGATGTATTCTGTTTTCGTGCATGATACTTCTGATCTGGTTTGATTTCCATTTTACGATGCACATCTTAGCTCAAGTGTCTTGTTTCATGTCGTTTTAGATCTGGATGTCGATGTTTTAAGTTTTTTTAAATAAGAACCATTGATAGGGCTCCTTACAAGACTGGTTTTATTACACTAACATGGCTAATAAAGTATGAATTGAGTGTGCGGGGGCAATAAAGTACAGAAGCAGCAAGTGCGAAAAGAATGGTGAAATTGAGTGTGCAGGGGCTATAAAGTACAGAAGCCGCAAGTGCAGGATCAACTTGATCAACTAGGGAAAAGAGCGAAAAATTGACCAGAAATGAAGCTAAGTTGATCAGATGCGAAGTCTGCCTAGCCGAAAAGTTGATCAAGTGGAGTTCACCACAAGAAGTGATGAGTCAGATGAGAGAGAAGAAAAGATGTCATCTCAAGGGCATAAATGTCAAGATAGGATGGGCTTGCCCTAGAGATTTGGGCCTAACATTGTCTTATAAATATGGAGAGAGTGCATACAAGAGGAGTGGAAAACATCATCACCTTCAGTCACCTCATTTTCACTTTAGTTTCTAAGTATGGAGTAGGAAGTTAGCTTGCTGCAGCAGTAGTCATCGTTTCCACCTCATTGTTCATCTCTTCTTCCTCGTCAAGGAAGGAGGGACCCGGATCTGCGTAGAAGCTTTTGTAGTTTGAGTTTTTGTTGCATCCCGAGGGGTTAAAACAATTTCTATTCTGTTTTACTTCATAGCTTACATTATCTTTCATGTTTTTTTCATGTTTTTCTTCTAGTTGTTACTCTAGTTTCCTTTTAGTTGTTAATTGATCTTTACATCATGTTTTGGAATTCTGTTTTCGTTGCTTTTTTTTACCCAAGATCATTTATGAAATGGATTTTTTAGTTCAAGTTGTTTTAGATATGATGTTCTCTGTTTTGATTGGTTTCATTTTCTTTAGTTCTGCTTTTTTTATGCTTTCTCGTAGATAGATTTACATTTCAGTTCGCCAACTTGAATAAGAATAGGTTAGAAACTTTAGATTTGCATTCTTTACGTTGCTTGCAGATTTACATCTGTGTTTGTTTTTCCTGATTTTTGTTTTCATGTTGTTGCTCTGTTTAGATCTACTTTTGTTGTTTTCATTTAGCTGCTTAGCGTAGAAGAAAGTGATAGTTTGTTAGGATCGCAGTCTCTGTCACCTTTTCGATGTTTACAGCTTTTTCATAGTGCGCTTGTTTTGTGTCAGTGGTCCCAAGTTGCTTTTTACTATTTCGTTCTTAGCTTAGTTGATCAATTCACCTTTCTCTTCTTATGATGTCTCTAGTCTAGCTTGATCAGTTTAGTTTAGTTAGCTGATCAGTTCTCTTCCCTTAGTTTAAAACTTAACCCACATAAAGCGTGGCCGCAGCCAAACCTCCAAAATGTCTCAATCCCAACTCCACTCGCATCTGTCCCTGTGAGATTCGACCCTTACTTCCCTTTACTAGTCAATAATATTGTGGGTTAAGGTCTTGAAAGCCCTGAGTTTCTCTGTTCACACATCCAGCGGCCAATAGTTGTCATCCAGCTTAAACCGTCTATTGTCTGACCTGATCAAGTTGTGCATGCTCTACATGTTTTCAGTTTCTATATGAACCTTGAGTGCTTATTTAAAAGAATTATCTCAGAGCCACATGGAGAGCTTTTAACCATGCATTGAAACTTGCCTCTTTTCTTTCATACTTGAGGACAAGTATGGATTAAGTGTGAGCAGTTTGATGAGGATCGTTTCATGCATGTGTTCTGTTTGTAAAACTACATCAAATTTTGTAACTAACGACCAATTTTGAGCCAGGTGTGTGTGAAAATCTGCCATATTCAAAAAATGAACACATCAGTTGGGCGGATGAACGAATCAAGGAAAGAAGTCAAAAACTGCAGCATTGAGTTGATCAAGTCAGAATCAAATGGAGCTAGCAGAAGTGTCTGCATGAGAGATAGAGCTGAAGACCCCACCATAAAGTGAAGGGCAAGAATGACATTTCGGAGAGGATGGTACCCTAGGGATCAGAGCCCTGCGCCTCTCTATATAAAGGAAGCCCAACACAAGAAAAAGGATGTCCCAGTCGGAGGTGAAAGGGGGGTCTCACATGCATTCTTAAAATATTTTTAGGAATTCAGCTCTCTTCTATGGCTGAAATTGGAGCTCTTTTACTTCATCTTCCTAATTTCCGTCGCACAGACACTTGGTCCTGTTTTAGTTTAGTTTAGTTGGTGTTTGGTGTTGGTTTTCTGCACTTTAATCATTATGTTCTTGCTATTCCACTTCGAGAAGAAGCGATGAAACAATCTCCTATTTTCATTATTTGTTTTCAGTTTACTTTTGATGTTATCGACTTTTGATATTTTTGATTTAGTAGATTTGTAGTTATGATTTTGGTTCAGTTGAAATGTTCTGTTTCCATGCATGATTTTTCTGTTCGTCCTTTGCTTTCAGTCCTACAATGCAGATCTTAGCTCAAAGTGTTTCGTTGTGTTCTGATTTGGTTAAATCTAAGTTTTGCATTTATGTTTTGTCTAGTTGTGAATAAAATCGTGAATAGGATGTTTAGATCTATTAGATGAGCTTTCATTTCTGCATGATCATGGGTTAGTTTATTGTTTACGTAGTCGTAGGTTAGTTTATTGTTTAAGTTGTTATGATGTTTTACTTTTCGTAACTTTTCAGATCTGTTTTCTTTTACTTTGTTTTTTATGTTGATTTGGTGAAGAAGATGAAGTTGTTAAAAAGTTTTTTCTTTATCGTACACTTTGCAGGAGACTGACAGAACCCCCTTTATTCTGTTTGCCCATTTCGGGAAAGTTTAGTTGAGTTGATCAAGTAGAGTTAGTTGAGCTTAGCTAGTTGATCAGCTTAGCTAGTTTAGTTTCTCAAGTCAAGTAGTTTAACTTAACCCACCCCTAGAAAGCGTGGCCGCAACCATTTTCATTCCGTGTACAACAACAAATGCTAAACACATCATCTCTGTGGGATCAATCCTTACTTCCCTATCCTAGTTAATAGTATGGTGAGTTAAGGTTTTTAGAACACTTTTGAGTTTCTCCATTCTTCTCACTTCGGTCGGAGTAAGTTGAGTTGATCAGCCTGAGTTTCCCCTGGATCCACTCACCTGCATTTTGCAGGTAGAAGGCATATATAGGCTAGCTGGATCAGCTTAATGATTTGACTTGAGCAATCCACAACGATACAAAAAGATGAAGAAAAGAAATGAAGACATAATAAAAGTTCCTAGTTTTCACACAGCAATGATTAATTCCAACAAATCCAACTCAACAATTTATCACAAGTATATCATCCCCATCAAACTCCAATTCATACTACTAAAAATTATACCAACAACAAAGTCATTCAATGAAAGAATTGAAGATCAATGCTCAGAAATTACAAGAAGAACGTACCTTGCATTGGTTGACAGTTGAGCACAAGAACAATTTGATAGAATCCAAAGAATTTGAGTAGGTGATGTGAATTTGGAGTGTGGGTGTGTGAATAATGTGGAGAAAAAGAATTTAAAGAGAGGGGAGAAGTGGATGCTAGGTTTAGAAAGAATGAAAGAAAGAAGGAGGAAACATACCTTATATAGAATGTCGCGTCTGAATCGCCACAACGGTCGTTGAAAAAACAAAAATTAAATAATATTACACTCTAAATTAGTATTATCAACATTTCGACAATATCAGCTTAAAGCAAGAATATTCCCCGACAACGGCGCCAAAAACTTGTTGCACTATTTATTAGCACTACAATTACTTGTAAGTATACAAGGCAGAAATAGTATAGCTAAAGGTCAGTAGCGGGGTATCAAACTCAGGGAATAGAATTGCAATTGCCTATCATGTACTAAGCGTCATATACTATCTAGAGAAACCGAGAATACGGTTTAAATTATAAAACTAGAGATAAATAAATAAAGTAAAGCAATAATAGCAAAGAAGATAGAATCAGACAAATAGAGGAATTTCAAGGGTAATGGTTTCACTAACTCTTTAGTTATTCTAATTAGTTTTATGTTCATCCGACTCAAATTTTACCACGATTTCTCCCTATCATGCATCAATACTCATGTCACAATTATTGTATGAACAAATAAGATAAACCAATCAAAGCTATCACCGAACAAAGATTGACAATAATCAAGGTAACTACCAATTAGTCGAACAAAAGCACAAGAAAAATCAAGTGGAACGAGTTATGAACATTAAACATAAAAAGAACTACATAAAAAATCAATTACTATCAAACGAGACTCTCCTCGTGCACGATTCAACATATTAGCAATCCTAGCACCGCCAGATAATGATCACCACTACCCAATACACCTGGATCGTTGGGTGATGAAAAACCCGAACCTTTGGTAAATCAAAGTAGTAGATACTCAATATCGTATGCTCAATGCTAACGTACATTGATTAAGAAATTAATTATCAAGACCTCGTCTTTCAGTAGATAGCATAAAGACTCATCTTGCTGTTAGATCCATTCAGTGTTATACCTCACCAACGTCATCTTATTTCAATAAGACTTAGAAATAATCGGACTGACATTGCAACCTTTCACGATAGGTACTCTAGGCCTATCTAGGTTGTGAAATTCATATTTTTCTTTGTTCAGGACTGACCGCGTACCTTAAATTGAGCGCAGCCCACAACCGGTCTACTGAAACAAAGACTTAGACTTTGTTATGTTCACTTATACATCTAAATATGCAATAAACATCCATTAAATATAAAACATAACAACATTATGATAAAAATAATCTGTTGCATTCATTGGAAAATAATAATTATAGTTTACAATATTGAATCACTCGAAAGATGATTTCTAGTATACAAACCCTAACAATCTCCCACTTATACTCAAAACAGCTTTCGAGTATACAAAACAGTAGTGCACGCGTCTAAATTTCTCCCACTTATACTAAAAGCGAGTTGAGGTCTTGAACGAGTCGAACTCTCATCCCTTCAACGTGGCCCTCGAACGGTTTCACCGACAATGCCTTTGTAAAGGGATCTGCCAGGTTGTTCTCTGACACAATCTTGACCGCTTGTATGTCTCCTCTCTGCACTATATCCCTGATGATATGATACTTCCGCTCTATGTGTTTGCTCGCTTTGTGAGCTCTTGGTTCTTTCGAATTTGCCACAACACCAGAATTGTCAATAAACGGTGATGCTCTTGGGCAGATTCTTAACCACACCTAAATCCATAAGGAAGTTCTTGAACCATACTGCCTCTTTTGCAGCCTCCGAAGCGGCCACATACTCGGCTTCCATGGTTGAGTCCACGATGCATTTCTGCTTCACACTCTTCCAAATTACGGCTCCACCTCCTAAGGTGAACACATATCCTGAAATAGATTTTCTCGAGTCCTGATCAGCTTGAAAATCTGAGTCACGTACTTGAGTATGTTCTTTACGACAGTCCAATGTCCTTGGCCCGGATTTGATTGATATCTTGCCACCATGGCAACAACAAAGCAAATATCAGGTCTCGTACAAAGCATAGCATACATGAGACTTCCAACTGTCGAAGCATATGGAATCCTTCTCATTGCTTGTATCTCAGACGGCGTTTTCGGGCACATCTCTTGAGATAGATGGATACCATGTCTAAAAGGTAAGAAACCTTTCTTGGCGTCCTGCATGCTAAAATGACTAAGTACTGTGTTGATGTAAGGTTCTTGAGATAAGCACAACATCTTCTTTTCTCGATTTTGAAGAACCTTGATCCCGAGGATGTGTCCAGCGTCTCCCATATCCTTCATCTCGAACTGGTTTGACAACCAAGTTCGTACTGATGACAACATCTTTTTATTGTTTCCAATTAGAAGAATGTCACCTACATATAAAACTAAGAACACTACATTCCCCTTTTCAACCTTCTTATACATGCAGGTTTCACTTGGGCACTTTTCGAATCCAAACTTGCGAACAGTTTGATCGAAACACTGGTTCCACGATCTATATGCTTGCTTAAGGCTATAAATAGCCTGCTTAAGCTTCCAAACCATGTGTTCTTTGCCCTTTATGGCATATCCTTCGGGTTGTTCAATGTAGGTGGTCTCCTCAAGACCGCCGTTTAGAAACACAGTCTTAACGTCTATCTACCATACATCCCAATCCACATAAGCAGCTGTAGACAATAGTATCCGGATCGATTTGAGCATGGCCACTGGGGAAAAAGTCTCGTCGTAATCGACACCTTCCTTTTGGGTATACCCCTTAGCCACTAGTCTTGCCTTAAAGACTTTAACTCATCCATCGGGTCCACATTTACGTTTATATATCCACTTACTCCCAATGACAGTACAATTATCGGGTAGGACGGACAAATCGTAAACGTCTTTGTGTATCATAGATTGTAGTTCCGAATCCATTGCTTTCACCCATTCGCAATGATCGACATTTGCCAGCGCCTCCGCAAAGTTCCAGGGATCTAATACATTGTTGTCCGAGGAGTATTCCATGGATTCCCCCAAACCAATGTATCTGTCGGGCTCATGCGAGACCCTCCCACTGCGGCGCGACACTACAATGCTTAGAGTATAAGTTGAAGAGCCACTTCACTGCTGGAACTTGGTACTTGTTCGCTTGGTACACTTGGTACTTGTTCTTGGTTAATGGAACTTGTGACAGAAGTCAGCTCATCAAGAGCCACTTCACTGCTGGGTTTATGATTCATTACATAGTCTTCCTCTAAGAATGTCGCGTGAGTAATCACAATGACTTTCTTGTCTCGGAGACTAAAGAATTCATAACCTTTCGTGCCTTTGGGGTATCCTATAAACAAACATACCTCCGTCCTGGATCCTAGCTTAGTTGGATCCTTTTCCAGTACATGAGTCGGGCAACCCCAAATCTTAAGATGTGATAGATTGGGCTTACGCCCAGTCAACAACTCATAAGGAGTAGTAGGTACGGATTTCGATGGTAAATTGTCTAAAATATGGCTTGCAGAAAGAAAGGCATGTCCCCAAAACGAAATAGGCAGACGTGCATAACTCATCATCGATCGAACCATGTTCAACAAGGTCCTGTTCCTTCTTTCAGCCACGCCGTTCTGCTGGGGCGTGCCCGGCGCAGTCAGTTGGGATTCAATTCCCGACTCTGATAAGTAGTCCAAAAATTCGGCACTGAGGTATTCGCCTCCCCGATCAGATCGTAGGCATTTGATATTCTTTCCATGATACTTCTCCACAAGAGTCTTAAAGTATTTAAACTTGTCAAAAGACTCTGACTTGTGACGCATCAAATAGACATATCTAATTTTCGAGAAGTCATCAATAAAAGTGATGAAGTATCAAAAACCACCCCTTGCCTCTGTAGACATTGGTCCACATACATCAGAATGAACGAGCTCAAGTACTTCCTTGGCCCTATTGCCCTTAGCCTTAAAAGGCCTCTTGGTCATCTTGCCTTCTAAGCATGACTCACACTTATGAAAAGTTTCCTCCTCTAGACCTTTAATAAGATCTCGTTGAATAAGAGAATGGATCCTCCTTTCATTAGCATGACCAAGTCTAAGGTGCCATAAGTACGTTTCGTTCGTTGAACTTGAAGGTTCCTTTCATTTCTTTGAAATTTTCTATGTTGTATTGAGTTATGATTTGCGATTATTAAACTGTGTAGAAGTGATTGTGTACAAATTGTTTTCCATGATACCACGACAGATATAAGAACCATCTTTCTTAATAACACAATTGTCATTAAAAGAAATCGAATATCCATTAAAAACTAATTTAGAAACTGAAATTAAATTTCTTCTAAAAGAAGGTATCAACAAAACATTCTTCAAAATCAAAAATCTATCACTACTAAAACGCAAATAAATGTCTCCCACTGCAACGGCCGCCACTTTGGTAGCGTCGCCCAGCTGGACTTCGATCTCACTATCATGTAACCGTCTTGTCACCTGCATTAAGTCAGGATCAAAACAAATATGATCAGTGGCTTGGTGCATACCTGTAGCCTTGCCCCTTTTAGGACAGTCTTGCTTCCAATGCCCCTTTTCTCCGCACTTGAAACACTTCCCCGTGGGCTTCTTGTTTGTCCTCTTCTTCTTCTTTCCCTTAGCTACTTTGCCCGATTCTGAGTTCGGTGTCTGTCTTTTTCCTTTGCTAGGCTTGAAGCCAGAGGAACGAGGTGCCGAAGTCATCATGGCAGCTTTAGCCTGAACCATAAGGTCCTCTGCTGACTGAAGTTCAGTTAACAGTAATGCCAAGGTGTAATTCCCTTTGTTCATCTCGAAGTTGAGCTTAAACTGCTGGAAGCTAGGGGGAAGACTTTGAAGAATGATTGTTACCTGGGATTCGAGATCGATCGTCCCTCCCAACACCTCAATCTGGTTGAGGTGGCCCATCATCTCGAGGAGATGGTCCCTCACAGACGAGCCTTCCTTCATTGTCTTCGACGTGATACTCCGAAAGGCTTGAGACTTAGCCGTTCGATTCTGAGTACCAAAAAGATTCTTGAGATTCTGCATAATCTCAGAGGCAGTTTCCATAGCAGAATGCTGATGCTTGAGTACTGATGACATAGATGCCAACATGTAGCACTTATACCACTGTCTGTGTGCATCTCTGACTCATGCCGCAGCGGTAGCCGCTGGCACTGGAGGTCGCGGGGTTGTGAGTACAAAGTTGTATTCTTCAGTCGTAGGAACGATGTCCAAATTTTGTTTCCATTCAATGTAATTTTGGCCCTCGAGTTTGTTTTCTTTGAGTATTGCAGAAAGATGATTGAACGACATATTGACAATTTGATTTGCACTGCAAAACAGAGTATTCTACTATAGACATAAACTTATGTAAGAAGTTTGATTAGATTAACCATAAAACTTTTCAAAATCTTACAACTGTAAAATTAAAATTTTGTACCCTCCAGAGGAAGTCAATACGCATTAAAATCTTACAATTTTGCTGGTCACAATACCGACGAATAGTCCAGAGACCACAGAGTGCCATGGCCGCCTAATGTTGCCTAAGCAAGAACATCTCTTTAGCATTACAGAGTCTTATTTCTACAACACACTCCCATAACAATGTTCATGTGCTGCTAACAAGATCAAGCTATCTCATATATCCTGTGTAAACTTCTGAATCTCGTAGTTTCTTAGGATTATTGTCCCCACAGAGCAGGTGGTGATAATATTCGAAACTACATTCTAGTTCATACTATTTATATTTGAGAAGTCTGTAGGGGTTGGTAGCGGAAGCGTGCAAACAAACGGATCACATAATACGGATCTATTTAGCAGATTATTTAGACAAAATCTATTCGCGTAATTATCACATGTATCATGCTCATAACTTGAATTACATACATGCTTTAGAACAAATAAATCCTAAAACATGCATACTACGGAGTTAGCCAATTTACCTCGTTGATTCTCCAAAGAATCGTCGATTGCTTGCGCCTTCTCCACGATGATCTTCAATACTAGACCACGGATCTTCTGACTGGTGTTCCGAACTGTATTCCGACATCAGGGTGGGCTGATCTTATCGAAACACTAGGACTCGAATAAAGAAGACTGAACTTTCTCACGGAGGAGGAGCTGAAGAACTCAAGGAGGAAAATTCTTCAAGAAAATCGTTCCTCACTCAAAATATGAGGGTGGACGAAAATTTCATAATGAAATTCATCATCAATTTCTGTCTCATTTATTCTCCTATTTATAATAGTTCATATTGGGCCCAGTCAGGGATCTATGGAAGGTTTTGGATATGGGCTCACCCAATTAGCTTTTTCCTAATTAAATTGAACCCACAATTTAATACAAGCTTATATTGGAATATTACGAGCAGCCACTACAGACGTAATATTGAACTCCCCATCCAAATCCGAAATTACAAGTAATCCGGGTTTCCACTTTATTTATTATTTATTTCCCGCGTTTAAGATAGAAACGTCCATTAATTAATTAAAGTCTGCTATGGACTTAATTAATTAACATCTTATTAATTCCAAGAGTGGACTTAGCAAGAAACACTTATTTATTATTCATAGAGTAATAAAACTCCAACTGGCCAGTTTCTGAATAATAAAACCTTGTTCAAGCTCCTCTTGAGGACATTATCAAACGAGACTCACCTCGCGCACGATTCATCATAATAGCAATCCTAGCACCGCTAGATAATGATCACAACTACCCAATATACCTGGATCGTTGGGTGACGAAAAACCCGCACCTTTGGTAAGTCAAAGTAGTAGATACTCAATATCGTATGCTCAAAGCTAACGTACATTGATTAAGAAATAGATATTTATCAAGACCTCGTCTTTCAGTAGATAGCATAAAGACACGTCTTGCTGTTAGATCCATTCAGTGCTATACCACACCAACGTCATCTTATTTCAATAAGGCTTAGAAATAATCGGACTGACATTGCAACCTTTCACGATAGGTAGCCAAAACCTATCTAGGTTGTGAAATTCTTCTTTTTCTTTTGCAAAGCATTGCATAGAACCGACTGTAGTTACCTTAAAGTGGACGACGCCCACAACCAGTCTACTAAGCAAAAGTCTTAGGCTTTATTTTCTTCTTATGCATTTAAATGTTTATAAAACATCTTATAAACGCAAAAGTAAACACAATGTAATATTATACTGATTCTATTCGTGCAAACTGCTCGAATAATACTTAATCGGGTTAAAAGTGGATTGTAGAGTTTTTCCGTATACAAGCAAAATTCCTATTCGTGCGAATGTGCTCGAAACATGCTTTTCAGTATACTAAACCCTAACAATCTCCCACTTATACTCAAAACATGCTTTCGAGTATACCCACTGCCAAAAACTCTCCCACTTATACACAAAGCAGGTATTGGAGCTAGATATATCGAACTACCATTCATTTCACATCATGTTTGAAACATGTTGCCACAAAGGCTTTTTTCTGTGAAAAATCTGCTTGGTTGTTCTCTGATAATATCTTTTGTGTCACTATGTCTTTGCTGCGTTCTTGATCTTTAATTAATTTCATCTCTCTATGTGATTGCTTAGCTTATGATCTCGTGTTCCTCTTGAGTTAGCCTGTGCTAGCGTAAAAATACTCATAGGCATACTCAAACTTACGATCAAAGCTACAAGGAGTATACTCCTAATGTAAACACATAAACTGCGGATGACTTACTCGATCACTGATTAGTCATAAGGCTTGGTCAGTGTAACCATAAGGACATTACATGAATGACTGGTAAACTAGAATATAGTGATTAGTCTTTCTCAAGTACTATGGTATATTCATTACCTCAATCAAAGTCCTTTGCCATGGTTAATATGATATATACTTGCTATGCAAAAGCACAACTAATATCAAACTTAGTACACATCATAGCATACATGAGACATCTATCTGCAGAACTAGTCTCATAATTCTTGTTCTCACTAAGCGTCAAACGACACTTGACTAGAGACAAGACAATTCCATCTTGAAAGGTAAAAACCTTTTCATGGAATTTCCAATGCTAAAATGTTCCAAGCTATGTATAGATATAGGATTCCTAAGAGAATCTGAACATTCTTTCTAGCAATCTTAAAGACTTAGATGCTTAGAATGTAATTAGTTTCTCTTAAATCCTTTATCTTAAACTGAGTAGACAACCAGTTTCCTACGCTAGATGTCAATCTTAGTTGGTTGCAACTTTTATAGATTTCATCATCGTAGAGTACCAATAATACCATATTTAATGCACTTTCAACTTCCTTGTGCTTACCACACATTTAATGGCACATGTCAAATTTCAAACATTTGACAATCTTGATAAAACACATATACTCTGACTTAGACGCTTGCCAAAGACCACAAAGGTCTTCATAAGCTTCCAATCATGTGTTTCTTGCCCTTTATTACATACCCATTAGGATGTCCCATGTAGATGATTTCCTCAAAACTTCTATTAATAGAAAGCTGTCTTGACAATCATCATACATACATTCTAATTTATGTAAGTTTCGAAAGACAATAGGATCGAACAAATTTTGGCACAACGACAACGAGAAGATGATATTTCTCTTTGGGCATAGCCCATTGTCATTGTCTAGCCATTTGAGATCCACGTTTACACTTGCAAATGTACTAGCTCCCACTGACTGACACAGCATGTAGGTAGTATTGCAAGTCTTGTAAAACATGTTGTCTATCTAAGATTGTAGTTTGGAATCTATCACCTTTCCAAGGATGAATATCCAAATGAACCAATTATACATTGTAGTTAAAGGGATTATGTTCAAGTTAATCTAAGACCGAGTCTTTTGACACTCTTAGATCCATTAACTTGTCATGTTCCTGGGAACGCTCCCACTACGACATGGTTCTAACAATCTTAGGTGTTGAAGTTGATTTTATTAGTGCAAAAGTTTCTAACGGTATGATTCCTTGGTAATATGGAAAAGCCGATATCTCTCTTTTTAAGAATTATCACGTTGTTAGGCTTGTAGTTCATCTCTTGATCTTCATACAAGAATTGTATCTTTGAAGATTACAGAACTCATAATCTTACATCATTTGGGACAACCTTAAACATACCTCAGTACTCATCTCCAATTACTTGGATACCTTTTCCAACATGCGTTGGAACAACATTACACTTTAAGATGTGCTAGACTAAAGTCGCTCTAGTCCACAATTCGTGTTTTGTAGAAGGTACTGATGCTGGTAGTTTCTTTAAGGTGTATCTCGTTATATCTAACGTTTATCCCATCAATGATAAGATTTTCATGAGTACAACTCATCAGTTAATCTAACTTGTCTTAGAAAGACTTCGATTCCTTCTTACATAACTATCCAATTCTTTGAAAGAATGCTTGGATTCGTTAATAGAGATTAGACTCCCACTACTGATCATAAAGCTTTGCTCGACTTCTTATTGGTGTAAACCATTGAGACTTGCTTGTCTTTCTATGTCGCACTTCTATAAATATCCTGAATCAAATGATCCTAACTCATAGTGCATCAGACAGACATTTTCTACTTTCAAGCTATTTAACAAATTGTTAAAATCTTGATAATCTTAGATCAGTTTGAACAATAACTAAGTATTTTCTTAGCCTTAAGACTAAGAGCCATAAATACTTTATCATTCATTGTTTAAGAAGTTGATGTGTTGTTTAATACTCAATCTTGTTGCATCTATATTGTTTCAATACTATGATGCCTTAAACATCAACCATAAAATAATAATTGAGCATTAACAGCTCCCACTGCAACAAAGAGCCTATATGGATCAAGATCTCTTACTTAGAAGTGCATTTTCAAGTAAGTCATTGTCCTTCTTGCAAAGAGGTCAATCTAACTTACAAAGCATCTTCACTCGCTTTAAACAAACTTTGATGACAATTCAGGCTCTCACATTTCCATATCTAGTCTTTTGTTCAAATGAACTAGGACATAGGAAAAATATAGCCTATACGAATTCGTCATCTACAATGTTACTTTCCTCTAACATAATATAATGACTAATATTCTGAAGGTTTTCTACTTTTTGGTTAAACCTTCTTTTAGTCATTTCTTATTACTCAAGGCGATGACTTGAGTCAGAAACTATTTGAGTGATCAAAAGATTCCTCAAAATATTCTGTCCATTTAGGATATTCCAATCGAATCATCTTGACAGATTCTATTGATATCCATCTTTCATCGTCACTAACCAAGACTTGTCATGCTACTTAAAAGAAAATAGCTTGACCTTATTCCTCAAAGAACTTGTCAAGTACACGCAAAAAGCATTCTCGAACAATCTTCGTAGAATTATGTCGAGGAAATGGAGGACATGAATTATTGAGTATAAACTCCCAGTTTTAGCGATGAGAATCTTATCCATTTACATTTCCAGTCCACATAATTTTGGCATTCGAGTTTATTCCATTAAGATCGCAGACAAAATATGAATGACATAATGAAGATTTGGCAAATAAACTTATTATCACATACTTATGCTCAATACATAATCGCAAATAACCACAAAACAATTATGTATCTTGCAACTGTAAAATTAAAATTTTGTACCCTCCAGAGGAAGTCAATACGCATTAAAATCTTACAATATTACTGGTCACAACACCGACGAATAGTCCAGAGACCACAGAGTGGCATGGCCGCCTAATGTTGCCTAAGCAAGACCACCGAATTTAGCATTACAGAGTCTCATTTCTACAACACACTCCCATAACAATGCTCATGTGGTGCTAACAAGATCAAGCTCTCTCATAAATTCTGTGTAAACTTCTGAATCTCGCAGTTTCTTAGGATTATTGTCCCCACAGAGCAAGTGGCGATAATATTGGAAACCACATTCTAGGTCTACTATTTATTTTTGAGAAGTCCGCCCTCATGAACTCGCTATTTCTTAGGATTATTGTCCCCACAGAGCAGGTGGCGATAATATTAGAAAAAAGCTTCATAAATTGCAGACCAATTGATGGAGACCATATACAACGCACTTGTTGTAATTATCGCTTAGATATTTTATATAGTTTTTGCATAATTATCACATAAGCAGATAAGACAGATAATCCACTTAAAAAAGATAAACACCAAATAAACAGATAATTCCATTTAATGCATGGCATTTAAACACACTGGATAATTAACGACATTATTTATTCTATTCAAGGGAGATTCAATTAGGATTTATCAAGATAGTGTTGACTATCTAAATCCACTTAGGATTATTCTAGATTTTATTTTGATAAAATCTAATCCTTCAACTCAAGATAATGTTGATCTAGGATTATCTTTATTTAAATCGTTCTAGGATATATCTAGATAGAAACGATTCCATCATAATCCATACGATGAATAAAATCCAATCAACCTAGATTTTTACAAATCTTTAATTCTGTTTAGAATAGATGTCTAGAATATATCAAACATTACTTAGGATTTCTTAGATAAATAAGTTTACCTAAATCCAATTAAATAAGGATTTTCTCATATATTATCTTTATCCCAATCTATCTAGGATATAATCCATAAGATAAGGATAACTTGGATTAATGTTTATTTTAATCCATCTAAGATTTTTCTTAATAGAATTAAATCTATTCAAATCTATAGGATAAAATAAATTAATATAAATATTAATCCTAATCCATCTAGGATTTATTCTTGGAGTTAATCCATATAAATCCAAAGAATTAGATAATATTATATTATAATTATTCATATCTATCTTAGATTTATCTAGGAACAAATCCATACAAATCTATAAGATAAGAATAAAATATTATATTATCACTATCCAAATCCAACTAGAATTTATCTATGAGTAAATTCATATAAATTCACATGATAAGAATAAAATAATATTATCATTATCTAAATCCATCTAGGAAATATCTAGGAATAAATCCATATTAATCCATAGGATATAGATAAATGATTAGATTATTATTTTCCAAATATAACTAGGATTTTATCCAGGAATAAAATCCATATAAATCCAATAAATAAGGAAAGAATCTAATTAATCCATGATTTGATATTAAATCAAATCTCATATAATATATATAATTCACAAAAGATATATTCAAATCTTATCACCATATTTATCTTGAATCTAGATGACTATTAGGAAACTATTAAATTATTCTCATCCATATCATCTAGGAATAAAATAATATTATTTATTTCCATAGATATAGATAATAATATAAATATTCCTAAAATCTAGGCAAATCTTCCAAAAAGATTTTATTTCCCTTAAATAATAATATTTTAATGATATCTTTTAATAAAATAATTAAATAATCATTAAAATAATCCTCCATCGTTATCTCATCGTACGAGGTTCGCACGAACGATGAACGACGAAAGTCCGACGAGTTCGTCGTCGGATCACGACGCACCCAGCATCTCGGCACCAACGCGCAGGGGGCGCGCCAGCGTCTCGGCCAGGTGACGCGTCGGGTGGCTCGGTTCCTCGGCCAGCCCGTCGCCTCCGTCTGCGGCCAGCGTCGCGCACAAGGCGCAGATGCTCTCGGCCGTCTCGACCATCGGGTGTCGACGTATCTAGCCAGGCGTCTCGACGGATGGCGCTGGCTCTCGGCCAGCGCCTCGCTACCCGTCTCGGCCTATCTGGCTCGTCGGGCGACGCGTGCTCTCGGCCAGGAGCTTGTGCGGTGGCGCAGCTCCTCTCGGCCATCAGCTTGTCGCCGTCTCGGCTCTCCCGAGCCACGATGCTCCCACTCATGCGGCACACGTCGCGCCAGTCGGCGCGCACGTCTCGACCAGTGGCTTGGAGCTTCGTCTCGGTCCTTCCGCCTAGGGTTTGGGCTCTCGGCGCCTCGGTGTCTCGGCCAGTTCTCGGTCGAACCGCCGCACCGTGCCAGCCTCCGTGTCGATCTCGACGCGGGTTCGTCTGGGGCGTGCGGTCTCGGCCGGCGGCGCGCACGAGCCCTCACGAGCCCTCACTCGTCTGCGCGTCGTCCCATGATCGTAGCTCTCCTGCTCCCACTGTCTCGACATCCCTATTTCAATCGCGCGTGGCGCGATCTGCCTCGGCGCGAACGCCGACGGATCGCACGTCTCGTACGATCGAAAAATTCAAGTTCCTTGATTCGATAGTTCTTGAGTTCATCATGCATAAAAATTAAACAAAACACCAAGAACATGCTTCGCAATCAACTAACGCATGCATACATGAATTTTGCGAAATTTAAATCCAAATAATCAGAGCCAAAGACTGGCTCTAATACCAATTGTAGGGGTTGGTAGCGGAAGCGTGCAAACAAACGGATCACATAATACGGATCTATTTAGCAGATTATTTAGACAAAATCTATTCGCGTAATTATCACATGTATCATGCTCATAACTTGAATTACATACATGCTTTAGAACAAATAAATCCTAAAACATGCATACAACGGAGTTAGCCAATTTACCTCGTTGATTCTCCAAAGAATCGTCGATTGCTTGCGCCTTCTCCACGATGATCTTCAATACTAGACCACGGATCTTCTGACTGGTGTCCCGAACTGTATTCCGACATCAGGGTGGGCTGATCTTATCGAAACACTAGGACTCGAATAAAGAAGACAGAACTTTCTCACGGAGGAGGAGCTGAAGAACTCACGGAGGATAATTCTTCAAGAAAATCGTTCCTCACTCAAAATATGAGGGTGGACGAAAATTTCATAATTAAATTCATCATCAATTTCTGTCTCATTTATTCTCCTATTTATAATAGTTCATATTGGGCCCAGTCAGGGATCTATGGAAGGTTTTGGATATGGGCTCACCCTATTAGCTTTTTCCTAATTAAATTGAACCCACAATTTAATACAAGCTTATATTGGAATATTACGAGCATCCACTACAGACGTAATATTGAACTCCCCATCCAAATCCGAAATTACAAGTAATCCGGGTTTCCACTTTATTTATTATTTATTTCCCGCGCTTAAGATAGAAATGTCCATTAATTAATTAAAGTCTGCTATGGACTTAATTAATTAACATCTTATTAATTCCAAGAGTGGACTTAGCAAGAAACACTTATTTATTATTCATAGAGTAATAAAACTCCAACTGACCAGTTTCTGAATAATAAAACCTTGTTCAAGCTCCTCTTGAGGATATTATCAAACGAGACTCACCACGCGCACGATTCATCATAATAGCAATCCTAGCACCGCTAGATAATGATCACCACTACCCAATATACCTGGATCGTTGGGTGACGAAAAACCCGCACCTTTGGTAAGTCAAAGTAGTAGATACTCAATATCGTATGCTCAAAGCTAACGTACATTGATTAAGAAATAGATATTTATCAAGACCTCGTCTTCAGTAGATAGCATAAAGACTCGTCTTGCTGTTAGATCCATTCAGTGCTATACCACACCAACGTCATCTTATTTCAATAAGGCTTAGAAATAATCGGACTGACATTGCAACCTTTCACGATAGGTAGCCAAAACCTATCTAGGTTGTGAAATTCTTCTTTTTCTTTTGCAAAGCATTGCATAGAACTGACTGTAGTTACCTTAAAGTGGACGACGCCCACAACCAGTCTACTAAGCAAAAGACTTAGGCTTTATTTACTTCTGATGCATTTAAATGTTTATAAAACATCTTATAAACGCAAAAGTAAACACAATTTAATAATATACTGATTCTATTCGTGCAAACTGCTCGAATAATACTGAATCGGGTTAAAAGTGGATTGTAGAGTTTTTCCATATACAAGCAAAATTCCTATTTGTGCGAATGTGCTCGAAACATGCTTTTCAGTATACTAAACCCTAACAAAGTCCGCCCTCATGAACTTGCTATTTTCTTAGGATTGTTGTCCCCATAGAGCAGGTGGCGATAATATTAGAAAAAAGGCTTCATAAATTGCAGACCAATTGATGGAGACCATATACAAACGTTGAGTTCGTAATTATAGCTTAGATATTTGGGTTATGGTTTTTCTTTAATTATCCTTAGCCTTAGGGCAGAGAAAGGCTTGATTAAATTCTGTTGGTATTTAATTTGCTGGATAATTAAATCTTTAGATTAATGTTGTTATCTTCCTTTAGGAAATTGTTGTTCTAGATTTTTAATTCTTATTCATGTCTACTGTAAGGTATATCTAAAATAAATAAATTATTTAATCCTTAATAAGACATGAAAAATAAATTCAAATTATTTCCTTGTTCAAGATTAGGAAGAGATATTTTATTATTTAATGTATTCATACATATCTATCCTTATTAGGATCTTAGATATATAAATATTAGGAAACTATTAAATTATTCTTATCCATATCATCTAGGAATCAAAATAATATTATTTATTTCCATAGATATAGAAAATAATAAAAATATTCCTTAAATCTAGATTAATATTAGGAAACTATTAAATTATTCTCATCCGTATCATCTACGAATCAAAATAACACTATTTATTTCCATAGATATAGATAATAATAAAAATATTCCTAAAATCTAAGCAAATCTTCCATGAAGATTTTATTTCAATTAAATAATAATATTTTAATGATATCTTTTAATAAAATAATTAAATATATATTAAAATAATCTTTCATCGTTATCTCATCGTACGAGGTTCGCACGAACGATGAATGATGAAAATCCGACGAGTTCTTCGTCGGACCACGACGCATGCAGCGTCTCGGCCACTGGCACGCAGGTGGCGCGCCAGCATCTCGCCCAGCGGCTCGCGGGTGTCGCCTCCGTCTCGGCCAGGAGCCCGCTCGGAGGTGCGACTCCTCCCGGCCAGCGGCGAGCACCAATCTTGGCTCTGTGTTCCGTCGGGTGGCTCGAGCTCTCGGCCAGCAGTGCGCACGGTGGCGCGGCTGCTCTCGGCCAGCTCGGACCGTCCATCTCACTCCAGCTCTTCCCACTGCCCCAACCAGCGACACGCCAACAGGTGCGACGCTCTCGGCCAGGTGTTCCGTCGGGTGGCCCCGGACCATCTGCGTAGGGTTCTGCCTGGCGTCGCGGCACCTCGGCACGTTCTCGATCGAACTGTCGTGCCACTCCATCCGCCGTTTCGATCTCGATGCGGGTTCCGCCTGGGTTTGCGGTCTCGGCCGGCGACGTGCACGAGCCCACGCTCGTCTGCGCGTCGCCTTAAATGTTTATAAAACATCTTATAAACGCAAAAGTAAACACAATTTAATAATATACTGATTCTATTCGTGCAAACTGCTCGAATAATACTGAATCAGGTTAAAAGTGGATTGTAGAGTTTTTCCATATACAAGCAAAATTCCTATTCGTGAGAATGTGCTCGAAACATGCTTTTCAGTATACTAAACCCTAACAAAGTCCGCCCTCATGAACTTGCTATTTTCTTAGGATTGTTGTCCCCATAGAGCAGGTGGCGATAATATTAGAAAAAGGCTTCATAAATTGCAGACCAATTGATGGAGACCATATACAAACGTTGAGTTCGTAATTATAGCTTAGATATTTGGGTTATGGTTTTTCTTTAATTATCCTTAGCCTTAGGGCAGAGAAAGGCTTGATTAAATTCTGTTGGTATTTAATTTGCTGGATAATTAAATCTTTAGATTAATGTTGTTATCTTCCTTTAGGAAATTGTTGTTCTAGATTTTTAATTCTTATTCATGTCTACTATAAGGTATATCTAAAATAAATAAATTATTTAATCCTTAATAAGACATGAAAAATAAATTCAAATTATTTCCTTGTTCAAGATTAGGAAGAGATATTTTATTATTTAATGTATTCATACATATCTATCCTTATTAGGATCTTAGATATATAAATATTAGGAAATTATTAAATTATTCTTATCCATATCATCTAGGAATCAAAATAATATTATTTATTTCCATAGATATAGAAAATAATAAAAATATTCCTTAAATCTAGATTAATATTAGGAAACTATTAAATTATTCTCATCCGTATCATCTACGAATCAAAATAACACTATTTATTTCCATAGATATAGATAATAATAAAAATATTCCTAAAATCTAGGCAAATCCTCCATGAAGATTTTATTTCAATTAAATAATAATATTTTAATGATATCTTTTAATAAAATAATTAAATATATATTAAAATAATCTTTCATCGTTATCTCATCGTACGAGGTTCGCACGAACGATGAATGACGAAAATCCGACGAGTTCTTCGTCGGACCACGACGCATGTAGCGTCTCGGCCACTGGCACGCAGGTGGCGCGCCAGCATCTCGCCCAGCGGCTCGTCGGGTGTCGCCTCCGTCTCGGCCAGGAGCCCGCTCGGAGGTGCGACTCCTCCCGGCCAGCGGCGAGCACCAATCTTGGCTCTGTGTTCCGTCGGGTGGCTCGAGCTCTCGGCCAGCAGTGCGCACGGTGGCGCGGCTGCTCTCGGCCAGCTCGGACCGTCCATCTCACTCCAGCTCTTCCCACTGCCCCAACCAGCGACACGCCAACAGGCGCGACGCTCTCGGCCAGGTGTTCCGTCGGGTGGCCCCGGACCATCTGCGTAGGGTTCGGTCTGGCGTCGCGGCACCTCGGCACGTTCTCGATCGAACTGTCGTGCCACTCCATCCGCCGTTTCGATCTCGACGCTGGTTCCGCCTGGGTTTGCGGTCTCGGCCGGCGACGTGCACGAGCCCACGCTCGTCTGCGCGTCGCCTTATGACCGGCATCCCTCGGCTCCCACTCAATCGACAACCCTACCTCGATCGCACGTGGTGCGATCCGTCTCGGTGCGAGCGCTGACTGATTGCACGTCTCGTATATTCGAGCAATTCAAGTTCATTGATTCGACAGTTCTTGAGTTCAACATGCATAAATATTTAAACAAAAACACAAGAACATTCTTCGCAATCAAATTGGACATGCATACATGAATTTCGCGAAATTTAATTCCAAATAATCAGAGCCAAAGACTGGCTTTGATACCAATTGAAGGGGTTGGCAGCGGATGCGTGCATAAATATCCGATCACATGAATTTGATCTATTTAGCAGATTATTCAGACAATTTCTATTCGCGCAATTATCACATGTATCATGCTCATAACTTGAATTAAAACATGTTTTACAATATAAAATCCCTAAAACATGCTTACTACGGAATTAGCCAATTTACCTTGTTGAATCAATCAAGAATCGATGATGGCTTGGTCCGTCTCCACGTGAAGATCTTCAATACAAGACCTCGGATCTTCTGACTGGTGTCCCGGACTATACGCTGATATTTGTACGGGTAAATCTCACCAACGTACTAGGACTCGAATAATGGAAGACAGAAACTGCTCACGGAGGAGGCACAAATTTCGAACTCTCTCTCTCTAGAGGGGGACGAAATTTTTTTTTTGTAGAAAAAAAAGTGTTTTCTATCTCCTTTATTCTCCTATTTATATTAAGTCACAAATTGGGCCCAGTCGGGGATCTAAGGAAGAATTGGATCAGGCCTCACCCAATTAGCTTTTTACTAATTAAATTGAACCCACAATTTAATATAAGCTTATATTGGAATATTTACAAGCAGCCACTACAGAAGTAATATTGCACTGCTTTTCCAAATCCGAAATTACAAGTATTCCGGGTTTCCTTTATTTTCGTTCATATCATTTCCCGCGCTTAATATAGAAACATCCATTAATTAATTAATGTATGCTATGAACTTAATTAATCAACATATTTAATCTCCAAGAGTGGACTTAGCAAGAAACCCTTATTTATTATTCATAGAGTAATCAAACTCCAACTAGATAGGTTCCGAATAATAAAACCTTGTTTCGAGCTTCTCTTGTGGATGTTATCAAACGAGACTCTCCTCGCGCACGATTCAACGTAATTGCAATCCTAGCACCGCTAGATAATGATCACCACTACCCAATATACCAGGATCGTTGGGTTACGAAAAACCCGCACCTTTGGTAAGTCAAAGTAGTAGATACTCAATATCGTATGATTAATGCTAACGTACATTGATTAAGAAATTATTATCAAGACCTCGTCTTTCAGTAGATAGCATAAAGACTCGTCTTGCTGTTAGATCCAGTCAGTACTATACCACACCAACGTCATCTTATTTCAATAAGGCTTAAAAATAATCGGACTGACATTGCAACCTTTCAAGATAGGTAGTCTAGGCCTATCTGGGTTGTGAAATTCTTCTTTTTCTTTGTTCAGAACTGATCGTGTTACCTTAAAGTTGACGACGCCCACAACCGGTCTACTAGAACAAAGACTTAGACTTTGTTACGTTCTTATACATTTAAATATGCAATAAACAACCATTAAATGTAAAACATAACAACATCATGACAAAAATAATCTGTTTTATTCATTGGAAAATAACAAGTAGAGTTTTACAGTATCCAATTACTCGAAAGGTGATTTCTAGTATACAAACCCTAACAACGCGCCCTCCCAGTTACTGTCCTCCTACAAAGCTGCACCAAACCCCAATTCAAATTTCGTCCGTTAATAATTTTCCCCTCTATATTTCCCAGATCAGTAATAAAGTAAAAAGGACACTTAAATAAAATTGGGAGTTTCACCAAAATGGCATTCTGGTGGTCAGTACGTACTCCAAATTAATATTTGAGGTCCGAAAATATTTTTGGATTTTAAATTTTAACTTGCATGCAAAGACTTAACTAATTAACTACCACGTATTTACAATATTTACATTTCCCTTAGGTAATTTTGAATTCTACTTGGTCAGTATATGCAAACTTCGCTAAAAAGAAACTAGCCCAGTGGAACCCCAAATTCCTATCCTACCGGTTAGTATGCAACCTTAGTATGTGGTTGTAGTGGAATCTCATCCACTACACCCACCTCACTATTATCCCTAAACACTTTCAGCCTATGTCCATTTACGATAAAAGGTTCAGAGTTAGGAAGACTCCCTGAAATCTCCACTGCTCCATTATAACGGAGTGCGGTTATGACATACGGTCCTGTCCACTTCGCCTTGAGCTTCCTAGGCATTAGCTTCAATCTCGATTGGAAGAGTAGTACTTTCTGGCCAACATGGAGGTCTTTGGTCCTTAGATTCTTATCGTGCCACAATTTAGTTCTCTCCTTATACCACATGGCGGAATCAAACGATTCCATTCTAAGTTCTTCTAACTCCTGTAGCTGCAGCTTCCTTTCCTCTTCACAGGTTTAGCATCCACATTAACTTGTTGTACTGCCCAGTATGCTCGATGTTCGATTCCCACTGGTAAGTGGCACATCTTCCCAAAAATGATTCTGTATGGGGACATTCCTATGGGAGTTTTGTAGGCTGTTCGATACGCCCACAGAGCATCCTCTAACCTCACACTCCAGTCCTTCCTAGAAGGATTGACGGTTTTTTCCAGAATCTTCTTTATCTCTCGGTTAGAGATCTCTACTTGACCGTTCTCTTGCGGGTGGTAGGGGCTAGATAATCTATGGTGCACACCGTACTTCTTCATCAAGGCTTCGATAGTGCGGTTGCAGAAGTGGGTTCCCTGATCGGATATGATGGCCCTTGGTACTCCGAACCGACTGAAGATATTGCTCTTGAGAAATTTGGCCACCTCCTTCGCTTCACACGTGCTCGTGGCCTTGGCTTCTACCCATTTAGAGACGTAGTCAACTGCAACTAAAATATACTAGTTTCCATAAGACGAGGGAAAAGGACCCATTAAGTCCATCCCCCATATGTCGAACAACTCACACACAATAACCGACACTTGTGGCATTTCATCTCGTGCGGATATCCCACCGGTCAGTTGACAACGCTCACAACTTCTACAGAATTCATATGCGTCCTTGTGTAGGGTGGCCAATAAAATCCGCTGTCCAAAATCTTCCTTGCCGTTTTCCTGGGACCGAAGTGTCCTCCACATGCCAAGGAGTGGCAATGTATTAGTACGTCCCTTTGCTCCTAGTCAGGAACGCATCTTCTTATCACTTGATCTGCTCCTACTTTCTAAAGGTATAGGTCGTCCCAAAAGTAGTATTTTGCTTCACTTTTGATCTTCATTCTTTGAGCCTTGGTGACGTTTGGCACTTCTGGAAGTTCTCCTGAAACAAGGTAGTTGGCTAGGTCCACATACCATAGTTCATGCCCTACCTTTTCTTTCCCTTTCGCTGTCACATCCTGGCCAATAAGCTTCATCACTTCTTCCCAATCAATTTTTATAGCGGCAAAAATTACTTCACATAAGTGTTCCTCCGGAAACCAGTCGTGTACCTCCTCGTTGCTCCCATCTTGCACTATCCTGCTCAAATGATCCGTGACTTTATTCTCGACCCCTTTCTTGTCTTCCACCTCCCAATCGAACTCTTGTAACAGGAGTACCCATCAGATTAAGCGGGGTTTTGACTCTTTCTTGGTAATCAGGTACTTAATGGCCGCATGGTCAGTATACACGATGACCTTGGATCCCAACAAGTACTGCCGAAACTTCTCAAACGAATACACCACAGCCAGCATCTCCTTTTCAGTGGTGTCATAATTCCTTTGGGCCTGATTCAATGTTTTAGAAGCATAGAAAATCACATGCCTTTTCCCTTATATTTTCTAACCCAGAACAGCTCCTACTGCGTAATCGCTGGCATCACACATCACTTCGAAAGGATGATCCCAGTCAGGAGCCCGGATAATTGGTGCAGATACCAGCTTTTCTTTGAGAAGGTTGAAAGCAGCCTTGCACTGTTCATCAAAATTGAACTCCACCTCGTTTTGAAGAAGTCTGGTAAGGGGTTGGGAAATTTTGGCGAAGTCCTTAATAAATCGTCTATAAAATCCTGCATGCCCCAGAAAACCCCTTATCTCCTTCTGGTCAGTAGGAAAGGGTAGTTTGGAAATGACGTCCACTTTGGCTTGATCCACCTGGATACCTCTCTCTGACACCACATGGCCTAGGACGATCCCTTCCGTGACCATGAAATGGCACTTCTCAAAATTCAAGACCAGGCTATTTGCTTGTTACCTCTTTAGAACTACGTCCAAGTGATGAAGGCACGAGTCGAACGAGTCTCCGTAGACTGTGAAGTCATCCATGAATATCTCTATACACTCCTCGATCAAATCGGAAAATATGTCAATCATGCATCGTTGAAATATACCCGGAGCGTTGCACAGACCGAATGGCATGCGTCTCTACGCGTAAGTTCCAAATGGGCAGGTGAAGGTGGTTTTGTCCTGGCCTTCAGGGTCCACGTAGATTTGAAAATACCCGTTGTACCCATCTAAAAAATAAAAGTACTTCTTCCCAGCCAGTCACTCCAACATCTGGTCGATGAACGGTAGGGGGAAGTGGTCTTTCCTGGTTGCGGCGTTCAGTTTGCGGTAGTCTATGCACATCCGCCAACCAGTAACTAGCCTTGTTGGTATCAGCTCATTCCTCTCATTTTGAACAACTTGGATCCCTGACTTCTTTGGGACCATGTGGACGGGGCTGACCCACTCGCTATCGGGCACCGAATAAATAATTCCCAACGATAGCAGCTTCAAGATTTCCTTCAGTA
The DNA here is from genome assembly GCF_004379255.2 of Salvia splendens. Classification (NCBI taxonomy): domain Eukaryota; kingdom Viridiplantae; phylum Streptophyta; class Magnoliopsida; order Lamiales; family Lamiaceae; genus Salvia; species Salvia splendens. Next base: position 18,834,855 of record NC_056043.1, on the reverse strand, counting down.
TGTCCTCACGCATGTTAGGGTTCACCTTCCTTTGCGAATCTCGATGTGCTTTTGCTCCTTCTTCTAGCCTGATGTGATCCATGCAGACATCGGGGCTTATTCCTACCAAATCTGTAAGGCTCCATCATATTGCTTCCTTGTTCCTGCTAAGCACAGCCAGTAGTTTTGCCTCTTGCTCTTTCGTAAGGCTACTGCTAATGATCACCGGGTATGAGTTTTCCTTCCCTAAGAAAGCATACTTCAGGGTTGCTGGCTGGTTCTTCAATTCAACTTGCGAGGGAAGCGTGTCTGTAGGTAGAAGGTTCCTTGCAGAATCCACATCCTTTTCTAACTCTCCATCTGAAAGTTCCTCTGTACTGGCTGGTAGCTGAGCCCCTGCGGCTCCAATAAATTCCGATTTCTGGCAAAAATCCTTAATTGCTCCTTCTATCTCTTCATTTGTTAACCCTTGGCTACTGATCAGTTCGCACCATGCAGCCGCCTCTACATCAGCTTGTTCGTACACATCCAACGCTTGGAGCCTTTCTTGCAATAATTCAGTCTCAAGAAAATGTTTGACTAGGGGGTCAATTACATCAACGTAGCATAGATTTTCAAAATCGATAGGCTTTTTCATGGCCTCGTTGATATCAAATGTGAATTTCTCCCCATGTAAATCAATGCGATTTGTCCCTTCAGCCATGTCCATGATAGTCTTAGCTGTTCTAAAAAACGGTCTCCCTAGCAATATACCACTGGACTCCCTAGCTTCAGACTCACTCATCTTAATCACATAAAAGTGAACAGGATAAGTAAAATCATGCACTCTCACCAGCACATTTTCTAGCATACCCTCATGATTTATGCACGATCTATCAGTCAGTTGGATTAATACCCTAGTGCTCGATAACGTTACTCCCTTCAGCTGATTATAAACTGACAATGGCATAACATTTATAGAAGCTCCCAGATCACACATTGCATGCTCAATTCTTACATCTCCTATAGTTATAGGCAAAGTGAACATACCGGGATCGGCTCTCTTGGGTGGTAGCTTTTCCTGCACAATTGCTGACGCTATCCCTTCAACCATGATATTTCCATCCTTCTGGGCCTTCCCGGCTATGAACTCTTTGATAAATTTTCCAAGCGGGGGTAGCTTCACGGCTTGGAGGAATGGTATGGTGACATCCAGCTTCCCAAAAATCGATATGTAATCCACTGGGGTTTCCTTTTTCCTCTTTGTCACGAAACGGTAAGGGAATGGATTTTTTTCTTTCTCCTCTTCAATCGGTTCCCTGACATCCTTTCCGGAGTCTTTCTTGGGCACATTCTGGGCTGCAGCTTCTTTCATGGATTCTGCTTCTTTAGGCTGGCCTTCCCTGGGTTGTTTGCTCTTGGTTTTATCCTTTTCCACTGGTGTTTCGTCCAACAAAAATGGATTCTGCATCTGGGCCAGAGGTTTGTTGAGCTCTTCTTTCGAGACGACGTCTTTCAGTATATTCATCCCACTGGGCTCTCCGTTAGGCTTCTTCGGTTGGGGTCCCTCATAGTTAGTGCCGGACCGCAATGTGACCTTGCTCACGTTTGCCTTTTCGGGTACGTGGACTGTAGACGGGAGTTTCCCTGAATTTCCTTTCAATTCACCCATCGAATTTGCCAGCTGAGCCAATTGCCTATTCATCATATCTATGTTCGCCTTATGCTCCTTCTGGGCACTCTGCATCCCCTGCACTATTTCATTGTTGGACTGCAACTCACTCTTGATACTCTGCTGCGAAGCGAGCAATTCTCCCATCATGTCCTCCATAGATCTCCTTGACCTGTTAGGATATTGCGACTGGTTTCTTATTATACTGGGGGTTTTGGTTGGGCTGGAAATTATGGAAGTTTTGCTGGTTCTGGTTAGGTGGGTATTGGTTATACTGGCCAGGAGGGTTGTACTGGTCATGGTGATATTGATTCTGGTTCTGGCTTTGGAACTAGTTGTGGTTATGCTGATGTTGGGGACCTTAATTAGGCTGATTTTGGTAATTTTGGAAGTTCCTCTGGTGGAGTGGTACATAAATAGGGTTTGAGTTCTGGTTCTGTGCGTTTTGGCTGTGGTGTTGTTGATTGTGGGTTTGTTGGTTTCTTCCTGACCAGTTGAATTGGTGGTCGGGATTTGTTGGGCCACGGTTGGGATTTTGGTTCGGGTGGGGGCTGTAAGGGTTCTGACCTTGACCTTGGTTCTGATTTTGGTTCCCATCTCCCCATCAAAAATTTGGATGGTCCCTCCATGGTGCGTCCCACTGTCTCCCCTGGATCCAATTCCCACCAGAGTTATAGTACCCTGCAGCATTGACTTGCTCCATATTGACGAAGTCATTCGGCTGATCGTAGGTTGGCCTTTGACTTCCTCCTGACGAGGAGTTTGCCAGATCCTTTGTTGCCTAGGACCCTTTTAGCCTCACTGACCCTCAATTGCGTGAAATTTCCTCCTGACGAGGAGTTTGCCAGATCCTTTGTTGCCTTATTCATCCCCTCATAAAAGGTGTGATGTATTTTTATATCCATCATACGATGGTTTGGGCATGCATACAAAAGACTCATATACTTTGCCTAATAATCACTCAAGGGTTCATCATACCCTTGCTTCCCTCTGGTTATCTCTCTCTTCAACTCACTCGTCTTCGATGACGGGAAAAATTCGCCCAAGAACGCTGACTTGAAATCGGCCCAACTCTCAATGGAGTTAGGAGGCAGACGCATGAACCAGGTGTTGGCCTCCCCTTTTAGGATGAACGACAGAGCCTTCAATCTGTAATCATCCTCGGTCGCCCCTGTCGGCCTTCTCTGTGCCCTACAAATCTTACAGAACTCATGAAGGAATTCATAGGGGCCTTCATAGCTCTTCCCACAGTATGTGGGTAGAATTGCAATAACATGGGGCTTCACATCACAAGCCGTCTGTCCTAGGGTGACAACTATAGCTTGTGGCGGTTCTCCTTCGGTATGCGCATTCAACGTCCCTATCTCCGGGTCTTGATCTATCTGGGCAGCCATTCTCTTTGGTTAAACACCAATTGTAGCACCGGTTCTGGTATTCCTCCTTCTATGGTGTCCTGCTCTTCGTCACTACTCGTGCCTAAGTCAGACAGGGTTGTCGACAGGCCAGAACGAGTGGTCAAAAGTATAGTTCCTCGTTGGAGTATCTTTGGCCTCCAATGGTCAGAAGCCGAGCTGCTTCTCATAAACTGAAACAAAAAGAAAGTGAAAAATTATACACAATATATACGCCAAAGTATCACACACAATAACATCAAATAACGCCATTCATCCCCGGCAACAGCGCCATTTGATAAAGCTTCACTTTCAGGTGTCGTGTAAAGCAAGGATGTATCCTACTGATCAGGATAGAAACCCCAGCTAAGCCTGAACCTGGCTATCAAAGAAATTCCTCAACCCACTTCTACTGATTAGTATAGTGGTGGTAAGGGTCGAATCCCACAGAGATGAATGCGCTTTGGATATTATGGTGATATTCGGGAAGGGTTGGTTAGCTACCATGCTTTGGGTTGAGATCCTATCTAGGCTGGAATTTAAGGTGGTACTCTACTAACTAGTAGGTGTGAAAATGATCGACGTGTGGCTGTGTACGTGTGAGTGGGGAACAAAGTGTTTCAGTGACATGTGGAAAGTAGGTGGTTACTATAAAAGGCTGAACAGAATATCAGAGAATAAGTGGTAGTTAGGTAACTAGACTGACAGATCTGTAGGGTACCAGCAGAAAAAGTAAGGATAAAGCAAAAAGCAACTAAAAAGCAAAAGTGGTCCCAAACTTGGATGTGGATGTTGTCTTCTTCAACAAGCACGAATAAAATCAAACAAACTCAGATTCCATAGATGAAATTACAGATTAACAACTCCACAATTCAGATCCACAAATTAACTCACTAAAATTCAAAGATTAAACAAGCAAAATCGAGAACTACACATACTGGACGACATGCAAGGTGGCAGAATCACGTAAACTCAGATTTCACACTTAATCACTTTAGAAATTAAATCTAAACAACAACTTAACTAACACTCATAGATCGACCAACTCCAAATGAAATCATGCTTTCAACCCTTAGAAATTACCGCAACAACTAGATCTAAGCTACCTAGGCAGAATGAAACAGATTCAAACAGAAAGAGATGCATAAAAATAACTTCATTGCATAAAACGTTAGGATCTAAACGAATTACTTCAAAAGCTAACAAGTATTGAAATTGCAACAGATCCAACGTAAGGAAAACAAGTAAAGATTAACTAGGAAAGCAAATAAAGATTGTTTTGCCACTCCGGGCGAGGAAACTGCTATGACTACGAAATGAACTGGCTGGAACGGTGGAAGGCGAATCTCCGGCGAACTTCTGGAAACTTCAGGTGATCATGGCTATGGCGAGGAATGAGAAGATGTAGGACAATGCTGAAGGAAACTGATCTACCGAGAGAAAATATTCTAACTAAGAGTGGACTGTCGATCACCTTTTTCTCTCCAAGTGGCTTCCTTTTATAGGGAGGCCTGCCCTTGATTTTTATGGTAGACTCTCTTCGTGAAATGACTCTTTTGCCCTTGTTAGTGGTTGATCCTTCCCAGCAATCCTTCTTCTCCATCTCGAGCCTTTTCTGGCATGCATCCTGGTAAGTATTGCACCATTCTGGCGCTCTTTTCACCTGAATTATCCGAAACCCTTCCATACTGACTAGAACCCTTTCCCTGCACACATTAGCAACTATTTTGCAGATATAATCCAATTACACACGTTATACTGACCAGTAACCAAGGTCTAGAATGCGACTTATCAGTGGACTTAACAAGAAACTCTTATTTATTATTCATAGAGTAATCAAACTCCAACTAGCTAGGTTCCAAATAATAAAACTTTGTTTCGAGCTCCTCTTGTGGATGTTATCAAACGAGACTCTCCTCGTGCACGATTCAACATAATAGCAATCCTAGCACCGCCATATAATGATCACCACTACCCAATATACCTGGATCGTTGGGTGACGAAAAACCCGCACCTTTGGTAAGTCAAAGTAGTAGATACTCAATATCGTATGCTCAATGCTAACGTACATTGATTAAGAAATTAATTATCAAGACATCGTCTTTTAGTAGATAGCATAAAGACTCGTCTTGCTGTTAGATCCATTTAGTGTTATACCACACCAACGTAATCTTATTTCAATAAGGCTTAGAAATAATCGGACTGACATTCCAACCTTTCACGATAGGTAGTCTAGGCCGATCTAGGATGTGAAATTCATATTTTTCTTTGTTTAGGACTGACCGCGTACCTTAAATAGCGTGCAGCCCACAACCGGTCTACTAAAACAAAGACTTAGACTTTGTTATGTTCGCTTATACATTTAAATATGCAATAAACATCCATTAAATGTAAAACATAACAACATTATGACAAAAATAATCTGTTGCATTCATTGGAAAATAATAATTAGAGTTTTACAGTATTCAATCACTCGAAATGTGATTTCTAGTATACAAACCCTAACATTTATAGGCTTGAAAAGTTTCCTCCAAGTAATAGTAATTAAGGAATTTCCGTGCCTCATAGGTTAAGGAAAAGATTTGGCTTCACAAGGTAATGTACTCGACAGCTTTGGGAGACTTTGGTAGAATGGCCATAACCTTCTCCACAAAACTCTGATTGAGATGATCAAGGTACCAACGTGAAGCTCTTTCAAAGACGAAGAGAATGACATGTCGAACGTCCTGATTGGACTTCAGGATAGCCAAATATTTGAGTTTGAATAGAGGCTGTCGTGCGCGAACATGCCCAGTGGGCGCTAGATAGAGTCAGAACGTTCTGAACTGATTTTCAGCGACCGCTGGCATGCGGCAGTGGTCCGCTGCGTTGCCTTCTCCTCCAGCTTCCGAACTATGACATTTTTATACATTTTTAGCTCTATTTTGCACATTTCTCACAAAACAAGTCAAAATACCAAAATGGATAAATTATGCAAATAATGGACATGTAATGCAACTTTGACACTAAAAACGGACCACAAAATGACCTTAAAATAGTGCAAAATCGGAGCGTATGAAAGACTTACTATCATGGAATGTAATATTGGTACTTCATATATAATACCAACAATCATTCAACCAAATTACTACATTGCATTAATATATAAATTACTCTTCAGTCACTAGTATTAGGCATGCACAATGGTTCGGAACCACCAGTTCCAGTTCATGAACGGTTCACGGTTCATCATATGCATAAATCGGAACTGGCCAGCCAAGGGTTCCGGCAGTTTCGGTTCTGGTTCAAAAAATCAGCAGTTTACGGGGCGGTTCAAAACCGCCGGTTTGCGGCCCGAACCGCAGGTTCCTGGCAGGTTCGGCGGTTCGTCCAATTTTTTTTTTTTGCATTATTTTTATTTGTTTATGTATGAAATTGCGTAAATAAAATTCAAAAAAATACGATGAAAGTTACAATTTTATTGAGATTATACGTTTACAACAATTACAAATCGAAAAAACCTTGAGGTCTTGAAGTATTAAACAAAAATTTAAATACAAACGAGAGTACTAGTCAACAACGAAGCTAATAACAAATGACAAAAAAGACATAGAAGTTCTTTTAAAAAAACTTATAATTATATATACTCTTAATAGGCGAAGGAGATCTTTCTACATAACTAAATTAAGGACACCTTTAGCAATTCAACTTTAAATGTTGAGTTTAGTCTAACAATCAACAATTATAGTAGAATTGTCAAAAGTTCTCGGATTTAGCCGTATAGAGAAATCTACTTCATCGACTAGAGTATATACAAATACAATTATGTAATTGTATTTGCATAACTTTTAAAGTAGGAACAAATGGAAAAAAAATAAAGGAAAAAGGACTTGAGCTCAACTTAAATTTAAAATTTAAGTTGAGGTGCCTACATATCCCCAATGCTCATTTGCATTAGGGAATCAAAGCCCATGTAGTTCTCTTACCTTACTTACCTATTTGGCTTGGCCGGCGGCGGTTGACGGTTGGCCTACGATTCATCCCCGGTGAATTTATCTTGTGATCCCTCCTGATGATCATCCTAATCATTTTCTTGTTCTCGGACGTCAGCTTTGGCCCAATCATCAAGTAACATCATGGCTTCCATATTTTTCACCGAGAGCTTACTTCTTGATTCATACAACACATGCGAGCCAACACTAAAAGCAGACTCGACGGCGACAGTGGAAGCCGGAACTAAAAAATCTCCTAGGCCATTGACCCAAGGATGAGAAAATCTTCTCGAGGGTTCCCCACCAATCGAGGACGTCGATTTGGGCGGGAGGAGTAGGACCTTCATCACCAAAGGAAAAGAGTGAATCGAAATATAAATCTAATTCACTCACCATACCTGAGGACCTTCTGCCGGTGCTGTAGTTGTATAGGTCGGCTAATTGGGATTGCGCGTCGGGGTCATCATAATCGGCTAGAAATGCGAATCCATAGTTATGTTGTGGAGGAGGGGGTGTCTTCTGACTTGGTGGGTAGTGTTATATTTGGTTTCATATTTGGTGTAGAGAGCGCGCAAGTTAAACTCAAGGGTTTGTTGGATAATGGACCGGTGCGGGAGGGTTATTTGAAATGTTTCTGAGAGGTCTACTCCAAATTCGTCACTGGTATCGGATTGGATTGCTTGAAGGGAGCCAAGATCAATAGAGCTCAAATTGTTATAATAAAAATCTAAAATCCTAGAGGTACCGGGTAATTTTCATTTTGGATCCAATACCTTTGCAATCAAAAACACGGTTGGAATCTCACTGAAATACTTAAGCCATTTTTCAATCATATAATATAAAACACAAATTAATTCAGGTGAAGAGGAAGCATTTTTCATTGCAGTTTTAAAACCAAGTGATATATACATGCAATGCTCTAAAACACGAATAATAGTGCAGTAATAAACACCCGATAATTCAACAGTAGCATTTTTGAAATATTTGAACAATTTTAATAAAGTCACGCTATGTTCCCAACAACTATGTGAAAGATATAAATCATGAACGAGATAGGTTCTATAAAAATCACATAAAGAATCTTTATGCGTCAAAGTAGAATTCAGACAATCAAATGTTGAATTCCATCTATGAGACACGTCCATAGTAAAATTCGTATATCTAACATTCTTTTGATGGAAATATTTCTTTCATTCTTTGCCAATAGCCGGCTTTTGATGGATTAATCTAACTGCATTTCTAATAGGACTAACATGCTTTTGCCATAATTCAGGCGCATCTTGTAAACATAAATTTAAAATATGACATATGCATCTTTGATGAAAATACTTACCTCCAATTACCGGAGCACAAGACGCAATCAAATCGCTAATACTTGCGGTGTTAGCAGTTGCATTATCAAAACCAATAGAAAATATCTTGTTGCATAGTTGAAACTTATTCAAAACTTGTATAATCAAAGAAGCAATTTCGGGTGCAGTGTGTGTGCAGTATGGATTGAATACGAAGTACGGAATAAGTGGTAAATTATGAGCACAACAAAAAATATAATAGTAAGTAGTAACTAGTAAACAACTTGAGCAATTAGAGAGAATGGGGAGAGAATAGAGAAATAGAGATTGAGAATGAAATCCTTGTTAACACAAGAATGGGGTGAGTAAAAATGAGCGGAAAGTGAGGTATTTATAGGAGTAAAATTGGAAGAAAAAATAATTAAAAAATAAAAAATTTTGAAATTTTAAATTCGGCCGAAACCGGCGGTTTACCGCCTGAACCGGCGGTTCAACCATAAATTGGCGGTTCAGTCCACGGTTTTCTGATGAAAAACGGCGGTTTCTGACCGATTCTCAGGCCCACGACCTGCCACCTGAAATGTCACCGCAACCGCCGAAAACTGGCGGTTCAAACCGGCGGTTTTTGTCAAAAACTGCTGGTTTGAACCACAACCATACGCCCCAGCCGGAATCCGCAGTTGGAACCGTTGAACCGCCGGTTTAAACCGGCAAACCACCGGTTCACGGTTCAATAATCCCTCGTCCCTGAACCGGCGCACCTGAACCGCGAACCCGCCCATTCCGGTTCCGGTTCCGGCTCATGAACCGGCGGGCCTGAACCGGCGGTCAACCGCCAGGCCGGTTCGGTTTTTTTTTATATTGCATTTTTTTTTATATTGCATTTTACACCCTTTTCATGTGCATGCTTACACTAGTATTCTATATTGCTTTTTTTTTTATGAAAGTACACTACTCATATGCATATCATGTCACAAATTACTGCAATATGGTGTGAAATTGTGAGCGGCGATAGGCGCGCCGGGCGCCCTCTTCCGATTTTTATTTTTTATTTTATTTTTTTTAAAATTAACCCTATAAATACCACTCCTCCACCACCCATTTTACACCCTTTTCACACACTCTCCATTCATTCACTATCTACACTTTCACTCTCTAAAAATGCACGGTGGAGATGACGAATTGGGATATGGTGGCTATCATTCTCAACCGTCGGGATATGGCGGCTCTCCGTCCCAGCCGTGGAGTTGGAGTCAATCTCCCCCGTCATGGGCATCGAGTCCAACTCCTTCTCCAACTGAGTCGTGGAGGTCTTCTCCCACGCCCCAACCTTTTCAGCGGAATCTGAGTCGCTCGGTGTTTGGAGATTACAGACCCAACCTCGACGCGCCTATCCAGCCACGTCCGGAGACCCCTTTCCAATCCAGCCAATCTCCTTTCACCGAAGCAAATCAAGACAAACTGGATACCATGATGGGTCTGCTCAGTTCCGGCGTATCGGATCCGGCGGGTGGAAGCAGTGGCGGTGGCGGCGGCGGAAGAGGCAGTTGCAGTGGCAGCGGAGGCGGCTCGGGCAGCCGCATCGGGAGTGGCGGCGGCGATGGCAGCGAGGCAGCGGCGCTGGAAGCCGGACACAAACGGGGCACGCACTACACCAAAGCGGAGTCCATTGCTGTAGTGAGGGCGTGGGATGTCGTCACATCGGACCCCATAGTGGGTACCGATCAGACCAAGGGGAGCTTTTGGAAACGCGTTCTGTTGGCATACAACGAGTTCAAACCTAGAGGCGCCAAACCGCGTGACGGAGAACTGCTCTGCAAAAAGTGGTCTAAGATTCTGCCGGCCACCAAGCGGTTCGCGGGCATATACCAAAATAACCTGCTCAATGCTGAGAGTGGCCGAAGCGAAGCAGACGTGAAGGCACTGTCCATGGGCCAATGCAACACGGAGGGCTGGCCGAAGTTCACAATGTGGAAGGAGTATCAAGTTCTCGAGCACTATCCGAAATTCAAGGCCATCTGTGCGCAAGAGCACGCTGGAGCTCTTGGGCCGAAGCGTACTAGACACAACATTTCCGGGGACTACAGCAGCGACAGCAGCTCGCAATCATTTGACCTGAACAACGAGCAAGCGGAAGAGCCCTCCGCTACACACTCTAGGCGTGCACGCCCTCCGGGACAACAGGCTTCTATCCGACGCGCTAGAGAGGCTGGACTTTCCTCCCGCCGATCGTCGGCCGCGTCTGGATCGCGCACCCCGCAGCCCGCCCCTATACTGCCGTACAGGGTCCCTGTTGCCAGCGAGGTCTTGAGGGAGAACCTAGATGCGCAGTTGATGCAACAACTGTATGAAGTCTGCAGCAAATACGAGGCCGCAAACGACCCGTTCATCAAGGATATATACTTGAAACTCATAAGTCGGATCCAACACCGTCTACGCTTGGATGAATCCGACTTCGGTGGCGGCGTTTTTATTTGTATTTTGTTTTAAATGTTCGTTGTATAATTTTACCATTTCCAATACTATGAATATTCGGTCCCAATTACCTCGTTTTATAATTATTTAAATTCCGATGATTTTAAAACTAAAGGAAATAATTAAAATGAAAATTGATTATAAAATTTCGGGGCTGTTGGAAGTGTCCGCCTATAGTGGCGGAAACCTTTTCTTTAGCGTGGACAAAAAATTGGAGCTGTGGACAAAAAAGGGGGCGGGGCTATTGGGGACGTGCGCCTTATAGTGGACACTCTTAGAGAGTGAGGGAATCGAGAGTTGACTAGTGGGGAGAGAGTCACGGTGATAACTGTGCCTAAAATGTGGGGATATCTCAAATCCGTTTCTGATTAAAATATTCGGGAATTGACTAAAATACTTACGACTGTTGTATCCAATATGTAAAATTGCAGTCCGAAATCTATTTCATCAATTCAATCTTAGGCGCCCATCTTATAGATCTAAGAGTTAGGATTAGTGTTATGATGTGTTACTCTAAATTTGGTGTCATCTAAATCTATATCTATGTATATATAAAGCCATAGTTTTTTGGAAGTTGCAACACTTTTAGCGAGAAAAATATAGATATTTTTTATATTGCATTTGCAGATTGTACAGAGCTCAAAATCTTAAGCAATGTGCAAATATTAGGTCTCTACATCTATAGTCTGAAAAGTTTTAGTACAAATATTTTAATTGAAGCTTTCAAAAGAAGTTTTGAAATACAGTGGTAAAACAAACTTATGTTTCAGGAGAATGGTGTGTTGTCAACCAAAACTTTCGGGTCCCGGTAGACATCTCAAAAACAAATTCTGCCACGTCATACGGACTTCCCACTTTGAATGCCACGTCATACGGACATCCCAATGCACAGTGGCGGACATCCCCAAGGACATCCCGACGGACTTCCCATATTAAAAAAATTCACAAATTCACAAATCTAACAATTTACGAAAGTAAAATTTCGACACAAATATGAAGAAAATGAGAACACTTTATTTAAAAAAAAACATACTTAATTAAAAAAAACATTAAAAAAAATTACATAAATATAAAAAAAAACCGCCTTCTCACTCCTCGGATACCCCGCCGCTGGTACCCTCGTCTTTGCCGCCACCGCCGCCACCCCCCTCGCCGTCGCTATCAGACATCTCGTCGAACCCCAAATCGCGCCGCATACTGCTGAGGAGGGGTTTAAGCTTCCGATTGTAATGGGGTCGGTCGCTTGGCACCATTCAACCATCGCACGTAACAAGGTTTCTTGTGCCGCGCCATTCAACCATCACGGCAGACATCGGCGCCGTTCCGCCGATGGAAAAAAAAGGCGACGTTGAGTCGCTCGAAGCGGGGGAATCGCTATTGTGGTGCTCCATTGTTCTTCGAAAGAAATGTGTGTTAGAGAGAGAAACTTGTTAAAACAAGTGGTGCGATTGAAATGAAGTGCAACGAAACGTATTTATAGAATTTTTTTTTAAAAAAATTAATGCAAAAATCGGGAATTCCGCGCCGACGTCCGTGGAAGTCAACGCAAAGGCGGACTTCCCGACGGACGTCGGAAAAAAGGCGCGGACATGCGGTGTCCGTATCGGACGTCCGTATCCGTTGAATAGTTGCACAATGGCGGATGTCCCACGCGAACGTCACGTACGCCGGTCTGACATCCGCACGGAAGTCCGCCATTGCGGATGCTCTTACAATCATCCTCCTCGGATTAGAATAATTAAATTTTACACCTAATCTATTGTGAAGAAGGTAACAAGCAAAGTAAATTTCTCCATTCGTCCCTGAAATTTTGTCATATTCTCTATTTTTATTTATCCCATAAAATTTGTCATATTTCACTTTTCACTTTTTCATCATTTTTATAGTGAATCCCTCTTTCCACTAAGTTATTTTGATTCACATTTCGTTATAAAACTAATAATTTAAAAGTAGAACCAATATCCTATCAACTTTTTCAACTCACATTCCATTACATTTCTTAAAATTCGTGTCAGGTTAAACTCTGGCAAAATGTAGGGGATGGAAGGAGCAGTTTCTTACACTAATTTTTGCAGGAATCGACTTGGATGTAAAAAAAATTCAAGCTTCACTTTAATGGAGGAGAGGAGTGCGTGGTAGTGGAAAAGGAGAGTGGCAGTCCGCTTTTCTCTCTTATCTCTATTTGTATGTGTGTATATATGTAATTGTGCAGAAATTGGGATGGACAAGAAAAGCGGCGTCGGACAACCGAGACTGGCAAAGCGAAAACAGGAGAGGCGGAAAGGCGGTCGATGGGCGCGCTACGTTCAAGCACGCCGTCGTTGACTCTATGTGGGAACTCTACACCTTCCTCGACGAAGACGCTCAATGGCGTTTCGCCTTCGTCGATCTCTCTCTTCACCGATTCTTTCCACGCCCCGTCATTGCCGGTTTTAAATTGCGCCGGAAAAAATTCACCTTCTCTTCCTTATAGTCAATAGCAGATGAGATAAATTTTGTTTTTATCTCTCTTAAGGTAGGGCTTCATAAGGAATGTGGGCCTAAATACCGATTGGACCTCAAATTTATTTCAAAACCTAACATTGTATGGGCTTTGCATGATTTAATATTTCCATTATGTATATATTTATATATAATGAGGAAATACAATACTCCACTTGACTGTTTCTAGAAAATATCTGAACAAATTTCTTATGAATTGGGCAGTCTAGAAAATTGGGTATTTAAATGTTTGGGGTTCAGAGAAATTCGTCGTTTGAGACATCCATTCTTGCTACGGAGGCATTGCAAAAAAGGGTAAATACAAGTTTCCATAACAACCCCGGTTCTACTTCAAATCCGTTCATATAATTATTTATCATATAATTTCATATACTACTACCTAAATCACACAATAATGTCACGTTTTGTCATTTCGGTCCGTCCCTCAATAAAAGTCACATTTCACTTTTAATAGACCCCACGTTCCACCAACCAATTCTACTCATATTTTATTATAAAACCAATATATATAAGTGGGACTCATAATCCACTAACTTATGTTAGGATTCTTCTTCTTACCAGAGATAAAAGTCGGGCGTAATACAACCCAAAGAAGGAATACAAAAGAATGAACCGAACCGAAATTACAATGGAAAAAATCGAAACAGTAAGACCGTAAAAGTGTTTAGCCGAGTCGAGGAGGCCTCTTTCCGCAAGACGAGATACGCTCCGGTAGTGCTCTCGGTTTGGCGTGTCGTCCCCAAAGATAAAACAGCGTCACAACTGCCCATACTAGGGATAATAAAACGAGGAGGTCGTGACCACGGGAAAGCAATAAAGACAACATTTAAGGATAACAGTTTATATGGAAAACTTAATTAGCTTTAAAGAAATATATTTTAGTTCATTAAAAGTTAAACAACGAATTTTTAGTTTAAAGAAACTAAATGTTATAAATTTATTATTAATTAGCAAAGACTTTTAGCAAATGATTTTTTTTCAAAAGAAGCAGCAGGGAAAATAAATATCAAAATTCAATTAACTTCCAAAAGAAAGCATTAGGTTTAGTTTACGAAAAACCATTTTAGAGTAACAGGGTAAACATCGGGCTAAAGCCTAACACAAATGGACATGCTCAAAAACAGTACGAAATAAAATAAGGTCTTGAGGTATAGTTCCAAAAATATAGCAGCGGAGATAAGGTTTCAAAGAGAGTCAAGGATGACGCATATGTATGAAGACACAACGCATCCATCATTTCCTAGGCCGACTCAACATCCACCGCAACATCCCGCTCAACCTGCACATAGGGAAAACACATGCAGGGCTGAGTACTTGTTGTACTCAATGGGCTTATGCCGAAAACATTTTATACAGTTATGTCATCTATACCAGTGATCTCGTGTTTTACATGTAGTTAAGAAATATCACGAGAACACAAAAATATTTCAAAGTCTAGCCAGACAGTCAATCTCCCCACTTTCTCATAAATCCATCAATCATAATCATCATATCACAGTGTGACGAAAGTGTGGCCACACTATTCGCCCACGAGACCGGCCGACTAGCAAGGACGGCTCACGATCCCACCAGTGTAGTAACGCCCCACTTTTTGAACCATAATTTTTGAACCCTAAGACGATTGCATTTATTTCTTTTAATGTCGTGAATTAAATGACGAATTGTTATGTGATTTCTTTGGTGACCTAATTTTGGTTCGTAGTTATGATTTTGGGTTGACGGAGTCAACTTCATTGAATTGATGACATGGCTATTTGAATATTTGATGCGGGGTGAAATATATTGCGGTAAATTATTTTTTTTTTCTAAGGGTGAGTAAGATTAAATAGGATCACCAATAATTATCTTGACCATTTTATTTAGAACCTTAACCCACTATTAAATATTGGAGATGAATTCTATTTTCTTGGATTTAATTATTTGTTTGGGATAATTATCCAAATTAAATCCAAAGTCCCATCACCTTATTTCTTCATGAGAAAAATCGATCCCTATACTTATTCCAAGGGAGATTTCGAAATTTTCCTAATTATGGGAGGAGGAAATTATTTCTTTTTATCCCTTATCTATTTCTTTCCATGAGTGAATTGAAATATTCTAGCAAATCTTGTCTTACCTTATTCAATTAAAGATTTGAAATTTATTCCTTGTGGGGGGAACTTAATACACGCCTATTTCCCTATATCTTGGGAGGATTATTATTAATTTCCATCTCCGTATTATTTTATTCTACTCCGTGAAATACCAAATTAAATCATAGGCTAATTAAATAGTATATAATTTTCGAAATCCCCCTTATTCCTCCCCAAGAATCACGTTAATTCCCCCCATCAAATCTCCTCCAAATCTTCATGTAACTAATTGAGATTTTATTTCAACTCTTTACATATGAGGGGGAGAAAACCCTAAACCTACAACTACACGCCCCCCCCCCCCCACATCCCACACGCCACTTTCTCCTCTCCACTCCTCTTCCACTTGTTCTTCTATTCCACTCAAGACCTCTTCATTTTTGCCAAGAATTTGTTGAAGAATCAAGATTTATACTTTGTTTCTACCAATCGTTTCAATCAAGAAAGGTACAATTGAACTTCTTTTCCTCATCCTCTCCATTCAAAAATTGATTTTGATTCCCTCATGCATAATGAGTGTAGGATCGTAGGTCTAAGAAATTAATCTGGTGGGATTGATGATTTCATGAGAAAAGATATGTATATGCGTTTATGGTTGTTTATGAATGAACTTATGGATGATTTGTGGTGAATGCTATGTGAATATATGAGAACATGATGGTGAGATCTTTTTGAAGCATGATTATGTGTTGGAAGCATGAATATATGTGTTTGGATGAATATTTGATAAACCCTAATTCAAAATTTGGAAGCATGACAACTGTGGTGTTCGGATAGTAGATTCTGATGTATGTTTGACTGACCAAACTATCTTATTTTGGTGCGACATTTTAACTTAATAAACTTCAAGGTGTCTTCTGTGTTTTGTGTAAATTTCAACCCTTTTGGACGAAAGATGAATTGTTAATGAATATTTGAAGTCGACTGCGCAGTTCTGCTAGAATTTGTATTCTCGTCCAGTGAGTTTCGTTTTTTATTTTACCGACCTAAAATGTGATTTTGATGTGAAATTTTTACTGGATGATCTTTGATGTGTCTACTGTATTGTGGTACAATTTCAGCCCCAACAGAGGTCGGATGAATTTAAATGAATTTTACAAAATGACTGCGCTATTCTGCCGGATGAATTTGAATGATATGCATGATGCATATGTGTTAAGGAACCCATTCTATGATGAAGTGATGTGTTGTACGTTGATAATGTTTTCTCATGTTGATAAAACGAATTGATGGGAAAAAGGGGAACGTTGGGGACATGCATGATTTTGAGTCGGTATTTGAGACTGATTGTGATACATATAATTTAAAGGTGATAACTCGCGCTCTCAGCGTGACAACAAGGGAATGGAAATACTTGAAATCTAAGCAGTCGAGGTGGGCTTTCTTTTAAATAAGGAGGATGTCCTAAATGTTTTATCGATGGGATATGAAACTGTGTTTATCATGCCTTGTTTGATTTTAACATGCCTATCTGATATGGCTTTATGCCATTATTATTTAAATCGAATTAGGGTCCTCGTAGGGCCGCAAACCCTACTTAGACTAGTATACACCTATGGTAGACCGTGTGCTAGCGTACGGGCTGGCCAGTTTAGTGACGTGGTTTGCGGCCGCATTCCTTGTCATGTATGAGCAGATATGGCTAACGTCTATGGGAAAATGACTGATCAGTCGACTTTTACTATGAGAAATGATTTTGTGTGCCTTGGCCCTTTCTAAAGCTAAACCCCGATGGTTACTTATGTATGGCATGATAAATAATACTTTTATTGAAAATATTTTCAGCAAGAGCCCACTGAGTATCTTTATAGTACTCAGCCCTGCATGTGTTTTCCCTATTTCAGGTTGAGCGGCGACGAGCAGTTGGCGGTGTTGAGCAAATCAATTAAATAAATGCTATTGTCTTGAAACTCCGAGTGTCGTCGTGTCTTCATACATGACTTCACTCTTCTCTTAGATGCTTCCGCTAAAATGTGATTACTTTGTCGTTAAGTTGATACTGATATTTTTGGATTCTCATTTTGAATATTGAAACATGTTACGTTTTGAATTATTTTAAGCCATGCCTTTTTGACCTAAAGTATGATAGTCCTTCTTCATTGGATTTCATTGTTAAAGCGTCCCCTTTTCTTATACTTAATTGTTCATCAAATACTTTGGTCAAACCTCTTTGATGAAACCCTAGCCTAGGTTTTCTTGTTGCATTTAAGTCCGTTTAAGTCGCGATTGCCGCATTTATTATACCCTAGAAGGGTGGTCGTGACAAGTGTACACAACCTGATAGGGTTTGCAGCCCTACTCAGACCCGAATTCGTTTCACAACACGGCTATATAGCCTAACGGAGCAAGCTCAGACGAACTAGGCATCGTGCAACAATCTCACAAACAAAAACAACATGGCAAGACATAACAAGTTAAACCACCCTTATAACACCACATCATATTTTCGGATAATAAAAAGATTTGTAAAAGAAAGCCCACCTCGTTTGATTAAACAAATCAATATCCAACTTAAGGCAACCCTCGTTCCTTATGCTCACGTAGACAGAATAACCCTTGCCAACATCACAACACAATTCAACCTTCCATCAATTCACATTATCATGCATGTCCTATTGTTCCTTTCATCGTTCTCTTAAATTACCCATCCCAACATTGATCAACATAAGGAAAACATGCCATAATATATCTCAACGTATCACACATAATCACGTCATAGGATACATTCCTTAATCTTACATGCATCATATAATTCCCCCAACTTGGCAACAAACGATATTTTAACATAACAACAAATCTGGCAGAACTGCGCAGTTGGTTTGTAAAAATAACCAAAAATCCATCCGACCTTATATGAAGCTAAACTTTGGTCACAACACAGTAGACACATTCAAGTTCATCCAGTTCAAAATTCACATCAAAAGGGGCTGAAATTTACACACAACACACAAAACACCTTGAAGTTTACTCAGTAAAAATATTCGCACCAAAATAAGGTCGTTTGGTCAGTGAAACACACGTCGGAATCCACTGTCCGAACACCACAGTTTTCAGGTTTCACAATTTTGAAATTAGGGCTTCTTCCTCATTCATCCAAACACAATTTTTCATGCTTCAAAAGGCTCTCACAATCATGTTCTCATATGATCACACTTCATTCACCAATGATTCATTCAAACTTCACTCATATTCATTCAAAATCGCATATTCACAATTCTTCTCATAAAAAACACAAATTCCCACTGATTAATTATGCGATCTATGATTCCTACACTCACTATATGTATGGGGGATTCAAGAACAAGGTTTCAATGGAGAAGATGAGGAAAAGATTATAGTTATACCTTCTTGAATCCAAAATCAAACGGTAGAAGCAAGTATTTACGCGATTCGTCGGGAACTCTAGAAATCCAACTCCAATGGGTGCAAGAACAAGGTGTTAGGATTGGTATACTGAAAAGCATATTTCGAGCATGTTGCACGGATAGAATTGCTTGTATACAATAAACTCTACAATCCACTTTTAACCCAAGGCGAGAAGAATTAATTTTATCGCATTGGTGTTTGCTTATGCATTTATAAGATGTTTCTCAAACATTTAAATGTATAAGAAGCAAAAAAGTCTAATTCTTCTGCATAGTAGACTGGTCGTGAACGACGTTCACAAAAGGTGACGCAGTCAGTTCTTTGTAGATGAGAAATAGAATTTCACAACCTAGATAGGCTTTGGCTACCTATCGTGAAAGGTTGCAGTGTTAGTCCGCATGTTTCATTACCTTAGGAAATAAACGACACTGGTGTGGTATAGCACTGAAGGATCTAACAGTTGAGATAAGTCTTTCTTGCTATTTACTGAAAGACGAGGTCTCGGTGATTGTTATTTCTTCATCATTGTTGACATAACATTGAGCATACGATATTGATTATGCACTACTTTGATTTATCAAATGGTGCAGATTTTTCGCAATCCAAGAATCCTGGTATCTTGGGTAGTGGTGATCAATGTCTAGAGGTGCTAGTATTGTTATTGCAATGAATCGTGTGCTGGGTGAGTCCAGTTTGATAATATCCTCAAGAGGTGTTCGAAAAAGGTTTTATTATTCAGAAACCAGCTGGTTGGAATTTATTCCAGAATAATAAATAAAGATTTTGAACTAGACAACTCTTGGAAAAAAGATATTAATTAATTATAGTCAAATAGCAGACTTAAATTAATTAATGGATATTTATATCTTAAACACGGGAAATAATAAATTAAAGAGGTAAAGCCCGGATTACTCGTAATTTGGGATTGGACGGGAAGTCAATATTATTATACTATAGTGGATGATAATAATATTCTATTGGACTTGTATTAAATTGGGGCTCAATTTAATTAGTAGAAGTCCAACAGGTTTGGCCCAAGTCCAACCTCCATGGATCCCTAATCTGGCTCATCATAACTCTTTATAAAAGGAGATTAGAAAGGAGATTAAATGAGATTTTTATCATTAATTTTCGTGCTCCTCTGTGGGAGTGGACGAAAAATCGGTTTTTGAGAAAACTGATATTCTGTCTTCTTTCTAGTCAAGCCCTTTTCGATTCTGATAAGCTTTGCCCACCCAAAGGTCAGATTCTGAGTTCGGGATACAGATTAGAAGATTCGTGGTTGAGTACGAAGAACATCACGTGGAGAAGGCGCAAGCAATCGTCGATTCTTTGGAGAATCAGATCGGTAATTCTAAACCATAGGAATTCATGTTTTAGGTTTTAATTCCTTTTACATGAATTATGTGCATTCTTGGATGCAATTCTGTGTTTAACATGTAGTTAATTAATCTCATAATCGGTCAAATAGATCCGTAGATCTGATTTATTTGTGAATGCATGACTTCCACTGTGCAAGGGGCTCCAAACCCCAGCAATTGGTATCAGAGCCAATTTTTGGCTCTGATTATGTGGATTAATTTCATGTTATTTGAATTGCTTGAATGCATGAATTTCTTCGTTGTGTGTTTGTTGTTTATTTTTGAATGAATATTCGATGACGAAGAACGCCAAGAATACGAAGATCTGAACTGGCCAGCCATGGCTACGACGGAAGGAGAATTGAGCAATGAATAATATATTGCGAGAATTAATTCTCACCAAATTGCGAGGATCAATTTACGTGATTTTTTTCTGAGAGATTCAATTCTCATAATTAGTAATCATTACCTATGTTTATTTTTATATAATTGGGTAATTGCAAGTTCGTGAATTGTTTGCAATTGTATTCGGCTATCTTTGATGGCTGTTCATGGTCGAGAATTCGGCTGGGCTTTCAGCGGTGGCAACGTCGCTGATGCAGCGACTACACCGAGGCAGAAGCAGCGCCGATCGGACGGGGACAAGAACTGCATCGGAGATCAGCAGACGGACAGCAACGCTGCAGCAAGGCGGCTGCAGAGACGACGTCGCACAAGTGACGACGACGCAGCAACGCTGGTGGCAGCAGAAACAGCGGTGCAGCAGCTGCTGCGAAGTCGACGGCGACGCAGCAAAAGCAGCAACGTCGGTCCGACGGGCAGCTCGACGCGCCGGTGTGTGTGCTGCAGAGATGCAGCAACATCGGCGCTGTCCGAGATGCGCTTTCGGTGGAGTATCGGGAGGCCGGTGGTTGCGTGCCACGATCAGCGGCGATGATGCGAGTGGGAGTCTGATGACGGCGGCTTCCGGAACTCGTGCGGCGTCGCCGAGCATGACTCGATTATGCTTGTTTCCAACATTAGTTAGGGTTATCCTAATCCCTAGGAATTAGTTTTGGAGATAATTCAAAATTAGTTAGGATTCCCTAAATCCTTGGAACTAATTTTGGATTGGATAAATTCAAGATTGGTTTTTGAATAATATTTGAATATATCAAAGTGGATTATCTACAATTTAACTTTTAATTAAATAATGGATTAGTTGAATTTATCCTTATTTTATGGATTTTTGGATAGATTTAATTCTATCTAGATAAATCCTAGATAAATTAGGATAATTATAATTAATTTTACTTTGTCTTGTGGATTTATATAGATTTAATTCTATGTGAATAAATTCTAGATAGACTAAATAATGAATTAATTATATTTGGATTTTATCCTCATTTTATGGATTTAGATATATTTAATTATATCTACAGAAATCCTAGATGAATTTGGATGATAGTAATTAAATTTATTTACGTCATGTGGATTAAGATAGAGTTTATTCTATCTTGTTGAATCCTTGATTGACTAAGATAAATATTAATTAAGTTTATCCATATCTTGTAGATATTGATAGATCTATATCTATCAAGAATATATCTTAGTAGGTTTGGATAATTAAAATCCATGTTTATCTTTATCTTGTGGATATTTATAGAATTAATTCTATTTAGATAATATCCTAGTAGATTTAGATAATTAAATATATCTCTATCTTATAGATATTGATAGATTTATATCTATCTAGAATATATCTTCGAAGATTTAGATAATTGTTAATCCAGTATTGTAATTATCTTTTGGATTTAAGATAGATTTAGTTCTATCTAGTTAAATCCTAGTTGAATTAATTAATATTAATTCTAGTTTATCCTAATTTTATGGATATAAATAGATTTATTTCTATTTAGAAAATATCCTAGATAAATTTGGATAAAGATAATACAAGATAATCCTAATCTAATTGGATTTTGATAAAGTTAATTTTATCTAGAATAAATCCTAATAGATATGATATATTCTAGTTTCTTATTCTAAATAATTTAAGATTTTCTTAAATCTTAGAGTGATTGGATTTTATCTTCGTCTTATGGATTTGGAGAAATTTGTTTTTATCCAGAAATATCCTGATAAGATTTAGATAATGATAATCCAAGGTCAGTTTTATCTTGAATTTTAGGATTTGATTTTAAAATCTAGAATAATCCTAAGAGGATTTAGATAGATTCCATTCTATCTAGATAAATCCTAAATTAATTTGGATAGTCATTATCCAAATAAATCGTATCAAATCTGAAATTCCTATTTTGGATAAGATAAGGAATTAATTATTTAATTAAATCTCCCTAGATTTATTAAATAATTTCAATAATTATCCAATGTGATTAATTACCATGAAGTAAATAGATTTATTTGTTTATTTGGTGTTAATCTGGTTTAAGTGGATTATCTGCCTTTTCTGCTTATGTGATAATTATGCAAAAACCATGTTTAAAATGACTAAGCGATAATTACAACAGTGCGTTGTATATGGTCTCCATAAATTGGTCTATATATGAAGCAGTTTCTAATATTATCGCGACCCACCTTAGTGGGAGCAATAATCCTACGAAATAGCAAGTTCATAAGATTAGACTTCTTAATAGTAAATTGTTTAAACTAGAAGCGAGTTTCTAATATTATCACGACCCACCCTAGTGGGAGCCATAATCCTGTGAAATTGCAAGTTCGTGTGTTTAAACATATTTATAAGATAGCTATGGAATTTTGTTAGTGGCGTGCGACCTTCCCTAGAAGGAGTATCAAAACAGAAATGAAATTCCTAGATGCTAATATTTAGGGTAAAAGCTTAGGCAATATTTGGCGGCCATGCCACCTTAGTGGTCTTTGGACTATTCGTCGGTATTGTGACCAGGAAATTGTTGGAATCCGAATTTGTATGACCTCCCTAGAGGCGTACTTGTTTTGGTTTTCACGGTTGCGAGATACATAAATTGTTTTGTGGTTGTTTGCGATTATGTATTAAGCATAGTATGTGATAAATAGTTTTATTTCTTCTGAGCCAAATTCTTAATAATGTCTGCGAACCTTAAAGAAATCAAACTCGAAGGCCAAAATTATGTAGACTGAAAATATTAAATGGATAAGATTCTCATTGCTAAAAACTTAAAGTTTGTACTCACTAATTCATGTCCTCCATTTCCTCGACAAAATTCTACAAAGAAAGTTTCAGAATGCATTTCATGCATGTGCCTGACAAGTTCTTTGAGATAGAAGGTCAAACTACTTTCTTTTAAGTAGTAAGACACGTCTTGGTTTATATTAATGAAACAGGAATATCCAATATGGACGATGTCCAGATTCTATTGGAATATCCACAAGAGATAGAATGTTTTGAGAAATCTTCTGATTCAGTTACTCAAATAGTTTCTACACTCAGTTCATCACCAAATGTAATAGGAAGTGATTATTTGAAGGTTGTTACTGAAAAGTTGGAAACCTTTGGCATTGTATTCACTTTATTACTTTTGGAGGAAGATAACATGATAGTTGACGAATTCATTAAGGCTGCATCTTTCCTATGTCTTAGTTCAATCGAACAGAAGACTAGCAATGGAAAGAGGGAAGAGCTGAATTGTCATCAATGAAAGCTATAAAGGCAAGAAATATTTGGTGAAAAGGCAAAGAGAAGATACATTGTAAGTCGGATTGACCTCTTATATAAAGGACAATGACTTTGATAACAATGCAACTTCTAAAGAGAGATCTAAATCCAGTTGGGCAGTTGTTGCAGTGGGAGCTATTTATTTATGCTCACTTTATTGTTTTGTTTTGATGTTAGAGATTTTGTTTTATTGGTACAGTCTTGTTTAGAATGAATTTATATTCAGTTTATAAACTCATTTATGATTCTACGATGTTCAATTTCATTTTATAATGCTTGCATTATTGAGAAATGTGGATCGAATATCTATCATAGTACCATAGAAAAACAAATTATACATCATAGTATCTAAACAATATAATTGCAAAAGATTGAGTATAACACCACAGTTCAACTTCTTAAACAATGAATGATAAAGTATTTATGGTACTTAATCATAAGGCCAAGAAAGTACTTAGTAATTGTTCAAACTGATTTTGTCTAACTCAAGTGACTATCGAGATTTTAACAGCATACTTGTTAAATAGCTTGAAAGTCAGGTAAGTCTGGTTGATGCACAATAAGTTAGAATCTTTTGGTGGTTCAAGGGATTCAGAATACTTATAGAGGTGCGGCATAGAAAGACTAGCAAGTCTTAATGGTTTATACCATAGGAGACGAGCAATGAGTTAAGATCAGTAGTGAGAGCTAAATCCTAGTTGACTACTCCAAGCATTCTTCTAAAGAATGGGATAGTCATATAAGAAGATATCGAAGTCTATCGAAGACAAGTTCGATAAGTGAACAGTTTTACTCAATAACACCTTATCATTGATGGGATATACGTTGGAAACAACGATTTATACCTTAAAGAAACTATCATAACATCAGTACCTTCTACAACACACGAGTTGTGGACTAGAGGCAAGTTTAGTCCAGCACATCTCAAGGTGTGGAGTTATTCCAACACATGTTTTGGAAAAGGTATCCATGTAATTGGAGTTGTGTACTGAGGTATGTTTTAAGGTTGTCCCAAATGATAGAAAAGGTACAAGTTCTATAATCTTCACGGCAAGATATGTGTTTGTTTACACGAATACTAGATTCCTTGATGAAGATTATGAGGAGAACTACAAGCCTAACAAACATGATAATTCTCAAGATAATGAGAATATCTATTTTCCATCTTAACCAAGAAGTCATACCATTAGAAACTTATGCACTAAGAAAATCAACGTTTGTACCTAAGGTTGTAAGAGTCGTGTCGTAGTGGGAGCGTTCTTTGCGAACATAATAAGTTCATGGGTCTAAGAGAGTTTTTAGATTCAGTCTTAGATCAACTTGAACCTAATCCCTGTAACTACAAGGACGCAATGACTTATTCAGATAATCATTTTGATAAGATGATAGATTCTGAATAACAATCTTAAATAGACAAGAATGTTTGCAAGACTTGCGATACTACCGATAGACTATTTCAGTCAGTGGGAGCTAGTGGACCTGCAAGTGTAAGCATGAATCTCAGAAGGCTAGAAAAATGGCAAAGGGTTATACCCAGAGAGAATTATATCCTCGCTTGCCATTTTTGCCTAAGTCGATCTGTATATTGTCTATTGTAGCCTACATA
This sequence comes from Salvia splendens, assembly GCF_004379255.2. Classification (NCBI taxonomy): domain Eukaryota; kingdom Viridiplantae; phylum Streptophyta; class Magnoliopsida; order Lamiales; family Lamiaceae; genus Salvia; species Salvia splendens. The sequence goes on along the minus strand of NC_056043.1, from coordinate 18,809,477 downwards.
AATTAGGATGTATGTACTATGATTGTCAAGACAGTTTTCTTTAAGTAGAAGTCTTGAGGAGATCATCTGCATGGAACATCTTAATGGTTATGTAATACAAGGCAAGAAAGTTGAAAGTGCACTATATTTAATATTCTTGGTACTCTACGATGATGACATCTATAAAAGTTGATAAACAACTAAGAGGGTTATCTAGCGTAGGAAACTGGTCGTCTACCCAGTTTAAGGATGATGGATTTAAGATAATCTAGTTACATTCTAAGCATCTGTGTCATTAGATTGCTAGAAAAAGAATGTATGTTTTCTTAAAGAATCCTACGTCTACACAATACTTAAACACTTTAGCATTGAAAATTCCAAGAAAAAGTTTTTCTTTTTCTAGACGGAATTATTTTGTCTCTAGTCAAGTGTTTTTCGATATTGAATGAGATCAAGAAGAATGAGACAAGTTCCATAATTGGAAGTCTTATATATGGTATGAAGTGTATTAAGTTAGATATTAGCTTTGTCGTTGGCATAGAAGCATGATATCATTTTAACCATGGCCAAGGACATTGGATTGGGGAAAGAATATACTATAGTACTTGAAGAAGACTAAACAGTATGCTCTAGTTTACCAGACATCCATGTTATGTCCTTTAGGTTACATCGACTCAATTTTATAATTGATCGGTGATCGAGTCATCCTCTGACTATGTGTTCACTTTAGGAGTTGAATACTGAGACATGAAGGAGTGTTGATCAAATCATAGACTCCATCATGAAAATTACAAGTGTGGTTTCATCGGAAACTACTAAGGTAGTTGTTCATCTCAGTAACATCGTAATAGCTTTGACCGTGATTCTGAGTATGTGTATGAGTATTATATTTTGTTATAATTGCTCTAGTCATATGTCTAACTCGAGGGAAACACGATCTGATAAGGCTAAGCAATCACATAGAGATGAAGTATGAAATTAATAAGGATTAAGTGCGCAGCAAGACGTTATGGTTTTCAAGATATCATTAGAGAACAACCTGGTAGAACTTTTTACAAAATGCCTATATGGCAACATGTTTTACACATGAGGTGAAAAGTACGGTAGTTCGATGTATCATGGCCCGAGACCTGCTTAGAGTATAAGTGGGAGAGTTTTGGCAGTGGGTATACTCGAAAGCATGATTTTGAGTATAAGTGGGAGATTGTTAGGATTGGTATACTGAAAAGCATATTTCGAGCATGTTGCACGGATAGAATTGCTTGTATACAATAAACTCTACAATCCACTTTTAACCCAAGGCGAGAAGAATTAATTTTATCTCATTGGTGTTTGCTTATGCATTTATAAGATGTTTCTCAAACATTTAAATGTATAAGAAGTAAAAAAGTCTAATTCTTCTGCATAGTAGACTGGTCGTGAACGACGTTCACAAAAGGTGACGCAGTCAGTTCTTTGTAGATGAGAAATAGAATTTCATAACCTAGATAGGCTTTGGCTACCTATCGTGAATGGTTGCAGTGTTAGTCCGCATGTTTCATTACCTTAGGAAATAAACGACACTGGTGTGGTATAGCACTGAAGGATCTAACAGTTGAGATAAGTCTTTCTTGCTATTTACTGAAAGACGAGGTCTCGGTGATTGTTATTTCTTCATCATTGTTGACATAACATTGAGCATACGATATTGATTATGCACTACTTTGATTTATCAAATGGTGCGGATTTTTCGCAATCCAAGAATTCTGGTATCTTGGGTAGTGGTGATCAATGTCCAGAGGTGCTAGTATTGTTATTGCAATGAATCGTGTGCTGGGTGAGTCCAGTTTGATAATATCCTCAAGAGGTGTTCGAAAAAGGTTTTATTATTCAGAAACCCGGCCGGTTGGAATTTATTCCAGAATAATAAATAAAGATTTTGAACTAGACAACTCTTGGAAAAAAGATATTAATTAATTATAGTCAAATAGCAGACTTAAATTAATTAATGGATATTTATATCTTAAACACGGGAAATAATAAATTAAAGAGGTAAAGCCCGGATTACTCGTAATTTGGGATTGGACGGGCAGTCAATTTTATTATACTATAGTGGATGATAATAATATTCTATTGGACTTGTATTAAATTGGGGCTCAATTTAATTAGTAGAAGTCCAACAGGTTTGGCCAAAGTCCAACCTTCATGGATCCCTAATCTGGCCCATCATAACTCTTTATAAAAGGAGATTAGAAAGGAGATTAAATGAGATTTTTATCATTAATTTTCGTGCTCCCCTGTGGGAGTGGACGAAAAATCGGTTTTTGAGAAAACTGATATTCTGTCTTCTTTCTAATCAAGCCCTTTTCGATTCTGATAAGCTTTGCCCACCCAAAGGTCAGATTCTGAGTTCGGGATACAGATTAGAAGATTCGTGGTTGAGTACGAAGAACATCACGTGGAGAAGGCGCAAGCAATCATCGATTCTTTGGAGAATCAGATCGGTAATTCTAAACCGTAGGAATTCATGGTTTAGGTTTTAATTCCTTTTACATGAATTATGTGCGTTCTTGGATGCAATTCTGTGTTTAACATATAGTTAATTAATCCCATAATCGGTCAAATAGATCCGTAGATCTGATTTATTTGTGAATACATGACTTCCGCTGTACAAGGGGCTCCAAACCCCAGCACAAGGATGGAAGGAATTTTGGAGAGGATGAAGAGAGGAAGGAGAGGGAGGCGTGTGAAGAGAGGGAGAGGAGGGAGAGGGATGAAAAATGAGGAGGAATGGGGGCTAGGGTTTAGTTTATGTGATTATATAGTCCTAGGTTTAATCCCACAAAATTAATTAATTGTGGAGGAATAAAATAGTGGCCAATAATAAAATCCCACAATTAAAAGAAAGATAATTTTCGAAAACCTGGCTGGGAAATTAATATGAAATTTATTTGGTATTTACTTGGGGAGAAATAGATTCACAATTTGGGAAATAAAACAATGATAATTCCATAAACAAGGGAACAAAGTAAATTAAATCTCCAAGTAGGAAATAATGAAAGAGGGGCCGAAAATTTTAAAGGTGTGCACAAGGAAAATTATTTAAATCCTCAATTAAATAAGAATAGGATTTAAATTTGGTACTTTCTTTATAGGAAAAGACACTCCTAAAATAGGTAACAATTAAATAAATTTCCACAAGGAAATTTGAAGCATAAGGGACGTGTGATATGGAGAGCACAATACAAGGAAAATATTCATATCCCCAATTAATTTGACTTAGGTATTAATTTGGTATTTATTTGAATAGAAGGAATTCCACAAAGTAGAGAAACAAATATTATTTCCCTCTTAATCAAAGGCGCCGAAGATTTGGGTATTATTCCCACAAGGGAATAATTCGAATATTAATCAAATTATGGTGAGGAAACAAAATATGACAAGATTTAATTGGATTTAAAATAATGAATGGAATCAACAAGGTACCAATTAAATCAAAGAAATAATCCATCCTCCTAAGTAAATTAGGGGATTTTTCGAAATCCCTCAAGAATAGGCTTGGGTTCGAAATTCATGTAGTACAAGTTTGGAATAGTTTGTTTTGGATTTAATTTGGATAAATATCTCAAAACAATTTTATTAAATCCAAAAAAGAGAATATAGTTTCCAATAATTGGGGGGCCGAAAATAGCCACTTTATTTGGCTAGAACAACATGCATGATCTTATTTAATTTAATTTCCCTCATAAAAAAAATATAAATAACACTTCGTTCCAAATCACCCATGACAATTTAGTTCACAAAGTCAACTCAATCACGTAGCAACAATTAAATTTCATAAATGAAAATTCCAATCGACATATTAACATAAAATTTGCAAAAATTTTGGGATGTTACATCCTTCCCCTCTTAACAGAAATTTCATCCCGAAATTTAACCGTCTCACATAAATAACTCGGGGTATTTTTCTTTCATTCTATCTTCTAACTCCCACGTGGCTTCCTCGGGACCATGGTGTTTCCACAACACATTCATGGATGCTATCGACTTGTGTCGCAACTCTTGCACCTTCCGATCTAGAATTGCTTAGGGCCTTTCCTCGTAGCTCATGTTGGGGTCAGTATCACTTCCTCTTGATGAATCACATGCTTGGGGTCGAACACGTACTTGCGCAACTGCGACACATGGAACACGTTGTGCAACTAGGAGGTAACGCCAAACGGTACGCTACAAGACCTACTTCATCGATAATCTCGTACGGCCCTACAAAATGCGGTTTCAGCTTGCCCTTCACTCCAAACCTCGCAACTCCTTTCGTCGGGGATACTTTCAAGAATACTTTGTCACCGACATTGAATTTGATTTCCGTTCGACGCACGTCAGCATACGACTTCTGCCTATCTTGAGCTTCTTTGACCCTTGCGCGGATTTGATGCACAATTTCGGTCATTTCCCTTATAGCGTCGGGTCCTAACATCTTCCTCTCGCCAACTTCATCCCAATAGAATGGGGATTGACACTTCCTGCCATACAAAGCTTCATACGGGGCCCATATCGATCGTCGCTTGATAGCTATTGTTGTAGGCGAATTCAACCAGGTAGAGCAGTTTCCCAACTTTCCCTTCGATCTAAGAAAACGGCTCGCAGCATATCCTCAAGCGTTTGAATCGTGCTGAAGTTCAATTGTGTGCCCAATTCTTGTTGCAAACTCATCCAAAACTTTGATGTGAACTTCGTATAGTGGTCGGATGCAATGGTCTTTGGCACTCCATGCAAACGTACAATCTTACTCACGTAGAGCTTAGCAAACTTGTCTGCTCCATAAGTGATTCTAATTGGTAAAAAGTGTGTGCTTTTAGTAAGTCGATCGATGATCACCCAAATCGCAGTTTTGCTCTTTTGTGACTTTGGCAAACCCGTCACGAAATCCATGGCTAGATGCTCCCATTTCCATTCGGGAATTTCAAGTGGTTGCAATTTCCCATATGGCCGTTGGTGTAAGGCCTTCACTTGTTGAGATGCTAGACATCGCTCCACATACGACGCTAGGTCCCCTTTCATTCCGTTCCACCAAAAATATTGCTTCAAATCTCGATACATCTTCGTGCTTCCGAGGTGAGCAGTGTAAGGCGTGTCGTGCGCTTCACTCAAAATCTCAGCTTTTAGCGCTTCATCGCTAGGCACACACAATCGTCCATCGTACGTCAAGGCATTATCCGCCTCCTCACGGTAATGATCAAGTTTCACGGCTCTCACCTTCACACGTAATTCTTCCAACTTCTCATCACGTTGTTGGGCTTCTATGAGCTTGGTTCTCAAGTCTGGATCAATTACTAGCGTTGCTATTCTTCCTCCTACTGTCTCGGGTGCTTTCACTATCTCAAATTGCATTCTGTCGAAATCACGAATCAACGCTTCCTCTTGCGTTAGGAAAGAAGCCAATTGAGGTTGGTTCTTCCTACTCAAAGCATCGGCTACTACGTTCGCCTTGCCCGGATGGTAGTGAATACCGCAATCATAATCCTTCACGATCTCTAGCCAACGTCTTTGTCACATATTTAGCTCATTCTGCTCGAAGAAGTACTTGAGACTCTTGTGATCCGTACATATCTCGCATCTCACTCCATAGAGATGATGTCTCCAAATTTTCAGTGCGTGCACTACTGCTAGCTAGCTCCGAATCATGGATCAGAAAATTCAGCTCGTTTGGTCTCAATTGCCGGGAAGCATATGCTATCACTTTCCCATCTTGCATCAACACGCATCCAAGTCCTACTTTTGATGCATCAGTATAGACGGCGAAGTCCTTGTCGGCTGCCGGCATCGCTAGAATAGGTGTTGTGGTCAACTTTTCTTTCAATAGTTGGAAACTCACCTCGCATTCCGACGTCCATACCACTTTGATTTCTTTCTTCAAAAATTGTGTCATTGGTCTAGCGATTTTAGAGAATCCTTAGATGAAGAGTCAGTAGTATCCCGCCAATCCCAAGAAACTGCGGATTTCACTCGGCGTTTTCGGCGATTTCCAATTTTGCACAGCCTCGACCTTTGCGGGGTCTACTTGAATCCCATTTGCCGTCACGATATGACCAAGAAAGTTCACTCGAGTCAACCAAAATTCACACTTACTAAACTTGGCATAAAGCTTTTCCCTTCGTAACGTTTCCAACACAGTTTGCAGATGCCCTCCTTGTTCCTCCTCGTTCTTCGAGTATACTAAAACATCGTCAATGAAGACTAACACAAACTTGTCAAGATATTCGTGGAAAACTCGGTTCATCAAGTCCATGAAGACGGCCGGGGCGTTGGTCAGCCCAAATGGCATCACAATGAATTCATAATGGCCATAACGAGTGCAAAAAGCAGTCTTAGGCACATCCTCGCGTCGGACCTTTAGTTGATGATATCCCGACCTCAAGTCCATTTTTGAAAATACGCCCGCTCCTCGAAGTTGGTAAAACAAATCATCAATCCTTGGTAGTGGGTACTTATTCTTCAAGGTCATCTTGTTGAGCTCACGATAGTCGATGCACATCCTCATCGTTCCATCCTTTTTCTTAACGAACAATACTGGCGCTCCCCACGGTGTCACACTAGGTCGAATAAATCCCAAATCTAGCAGTTCTTGCAACTGAATCTTCAATTCAGCCAACTCTTTAGGGGCCATTCGGTATGGTGCTTTCGATACTGGCCCAGATCCAGGTTCTAAGTCAAAGGTAAACTCCACTTGTCTGTCGGGCGGCGGTCCAGGCAAAGTTTCAGGGAACACGTCGGGAAAGTCTCGTACTACTGCCACGTCTTCCACCTTCAAGTCTTTCTTCTCCTTTCCATTCAAGTACACAAGATACGCTGGACGCCCTTTTCTGATCATCGTGGTTGCTTGTAAAGCAGAGATTATGGAGGTTCGTCGGTTCATGGAAATCCCATACAAGCTAGTCGACTCTTTGCTAGAGGCTCGAAAAGAAATTTTCATCTCCTTGCAATGTTGCATCAAAACTCAGAATATGTATCAAGAACGCAAACTTTAATCAAACAGTCTTAACTTTGATATGAACCGATTTCGAACTGTAACAATTGGTTATGATCATCCCCACGGAGCTTGAAAGAACATGAGATAGGTCATGAATATGGGATGGAATCGAATTAATGTTAATTCTCATAGTAGGCTACCCAACAAGATAATTCCGTTGTTCGACCAAATTTGAAAGATCAACACATCAATGGGATAATGACTTAAAGGGTTGCGGAAAGAAAAAAAAAATGATCAGTTGTATGAGGATTGAGAAATGTAGGCAGTTGTCACAAAGCGGTACTGATCATGGTTTAACAAAAATCATAATATGAAATGATAGAATCACATCAATGGGTTCATAAGTTTGTGAAAGGAAACCAAAGTCAAAGGGGCTTTTGAAAAAAAATCAAGTGGATTAAGTTTGTTAAGGCAAGGTACAAAATGTAGGCCTTAACTTCGTTTTGTATAAAGAAAGGTTCTATTATGGAAAGAATACATATAGTGGAACTGAACCAAAAAGACTTTCACTCTATGAGAAAGAACTTGACACAGACATGATTACAAAATGAAAAGCTGAACAAAAGTTCAAAGAAGATTATCCCATAGAAAACATGGCTGCGAAATGTGCCTATATTGAAGGACATGACTGCAAGCAACCTTAGGTATGAAGTTCAATAGCAAAGGCTCACAAAGTCAAAATATTGTTCGTATAAATAATAAGTCAAAGAAGACTACAATCAATCCAAGTGTCCAAAGTTATGAAGGCAACACCGCTTTCCAAGAATTGAAAGTGAGTTATGACTCAATGGAGGAAAAGAAATAATATGCATCACTTGCAAGGGGTGAATTAAACAAGCTGTTAAATAGGCAAGGGCTCACGGTTATTTGAAAGGTCCTGAAAAATAACTTCTTAGAATCCAAGTAAGAACTGTTGATTAAAATAGTTTGTTATAGCTATTAAAGTCGCACCACCTCGTTCATCTTTCACAAGCCGAGACTGGTAACATCGCTCTAAGAACTGTGGATTCCACGCTGAGATTCTTCGTGTCAATTCCACTAATAATGATAGTCAGAGTCCATATCTTCATAAAGTTCTCTGCATGTCATAATGATTATCCTCGTAGGATATTGTTGTCATCCTCGTGTTCCTTAGCAGGGTATGAAGATCATCTCCATCGTTTTGCCGCTTACGCACTATTACACTATACTAATTTAAATCGCGAGTATGACCGCTCGTCATTGCATGAAAATATTACTTAGCTTCAGCTCTTCTTGTCTTGCACCTTGACTTAAGGGTTTGCCTCAACTTTCATATTCTCATACGTTTCATTGCTCAGAGAAGTAATAGTTAAGTTTTCCACTTAGAACTACGATTCGCGCGGTCAACTAGGCTTATATTTTAGGTACTCTAAGTTCACAACACTATTCGTCATCTCATAGATCATCATCTACCACATTTTACGTCATTCAGACCTCAAGATAAACACACAACATTTTCACATCCCATAGCAAAACACTTTCGACCTTCACAATTATATTCACAACTTTTGAAACAAAATTTCTTTACACTTTCACACTTTCCGAAAAAAAGTTTTTTTTTCCACATCTCACTTTTAAAGTAAAAGTTTTGACTCAAATTAAAACGTACTTTCGCATCAACTTCCATCATTCGTATAAAACACTCCATAGAATAACGCATCATACTTCGCACCTCATAACATACATAACATCACACTTCCATAGCTTAATTTTCCAAACGAAAAAGTTAATTTAATTTAATATATATATATATATATATATATATATATATATATATATATATATATATATATATATATATTTGAACAATTCATAAACACAACATTTTCCATTGATCAATTAATTTTCCCCAAAAGAAAGAACTAACATGTTTTCATTAGAAGTTCAAGGATATTGCAAAACATATACATTTTTCCTCTATCAAACAACTTTCCAAAATCACCAACAACTTTCCACAATATAAACATTTTTCCTCAATCAAACTCAACTAGAACAACTAGTCAATAATATTACAAAACATCAACCACAAAATCCTTTTCCATTTTTTTTCCTACTTATCAAACCATGCAAATCTTTCAAAGCTCATAAAATATTTGTATTCCAAACAAAACACTCATGCGCTTCACATATATGTTTGAAACAACATTCTTAGATTACACATTTTTTTAAAATTTTTTTTTTTAACATTCTCAAAACAACTCATCCACTTTCGTCCTTCATGTAAAACACTCCATCATCCTATGTTCACATGATCACGTCGTAGTACTTTCACACATATAACACATACTTAGGTCATCATACCAATCTTGCTCATGTCCCACATAATCATACCATAACAATATCATATTCGCACATACAACACGTGCTTAGATCATCTTGCCAATCATGCTCATATTCCTCATAATCACACTATCACAATATCATTTTCACACATATAACACTTGTTTAGATCATCATGCCAATCATGCTCACATTCAACTTCTTTATGTCATCACATCATTTATTCACGAATTTCAACATGAAAATAACATCACATCATCACGTAATTACATGCTCATGCATCCTTTTACCCAAAACATCCTCATCATATCATCAATTTTATACATCGATCACACATTCTTTCAACAACTTAAAACATACCTCACTTTCTTTGGTTGAGCGTGATGCTTTGGATGTTGAGCATTCATGACACGTCTAGTCTAAGGTTCACTAATCTAGACTTAAGGTAAAAGAAGACTCTCGGACTAGAGCGAAAGAACGAAGCTCTGATACCACTCTGTCACAACCGCCAATCATGCTCACATTCAACTTCTTTATGTCATCACATCTTTTATTCACGAATTTCAACATGAAAATAACATCACATCATCACGTAATTACATGCTCATGCATCCTTTTGCCCAAAACATCCTCATCATATCATCAATTTTATACATCGATCACACATTCTTTCAACAACTTAAAACATACCTCACTTTCTTTGGTTGAGCGTGATGCTTTGGATGTTGAGCATTCATGACACGTCTAGTCTAAGGTTCACTAATCTAGACTTAAGGTAAAAGAAGACTCTCGAACCAGAGCGAAAGAACGAAGCTCTGATACCACTCTGTCACAACCGCCCATACTAGGGATAATAAAACGAGGAGGTCGTGACCACGGGAAAGCAATAAAGACAACATTTAAGGATAACAGTTTATATGGAAAACTTAATTAGCTTTAAAGAAATATATTTTAGTTCATTAAAAGTTAAACAACGAATTTTTAGTTTAAAGAAACTAAATGTTATAAATTTATTATTAATTAGCAAAGACTTTTAGCAAATGATTTTTTTTCAAAAGAAGCAGCAGGGAAAATAAATATCAAAATCCAATTAACTTCCAAAAGAAAGCATTTGGTTTAGTTTACGAAAAACCATTTTAGAGTAACAGGGTAAACATCGGGCTAAAGCCTAACACAAATGGACATGCTCAAAATCAGTACGAAATAAAATAAGGTCTTGAGGCATAGTTCCAAATATATAGCAGCGGAGATAAGGTTTCAAAGAGAGTCAAGGATGACGACTTGTATGAAGACACAATGCATCCATCATTTCCTAGGCCGACTCAACATCCACCGCAACATCCCGCTCAACCTACACATAGGGAAAACACATGCACGGCTGAGTACTTGTTGTACTCAATGGGATCATGCCGAAAATATTTTATACAGTTATGTCATCCATACCAGTGATCTCGTGTTTCACATGAAGTTAAGAAATATCACGAGAACACAAAAATATTTCAAAGTCTGCCCAGAAAGTCAATCTCCCCACTTTCTCATAAATCCATCAATCATAATTATCATATAACAGTGCGACGAAAGTGTGGCCACACTATTCGCCCACGAGACCGGCTGACTAGCAAGGACAGCTCACGATCCCACCAGTGTACACAGCCTGATAGGGTTTGCAGCCCTACTTAGACCCGCATTAGTTTCACAACACAACCATATAGCCTAACGGAGCAAGCTCAGACGAACTAGGCATCAGACAACAATCTCACAAACAAAAACAACATGGCATGACATAACAAGTTAAACCACCCTTATAACACAACATCATATTTTCGGATAATAAAAAGATTTGTAAAAGAAAGCCCACCTCGTTTGATTAAACAAATCAATATCCAACTTAAGGCAACCCTCGTTCCTTGTGCTCACGTACACAGAATAACCCTTGCCAACAACACAACACAATTCAGCCTTCCATCAATTCACATTATCATTCATGTCCTATCGTTCCTTTCATCGTTCTCTTAAATTACCCATCCCAACATTCATCACCATAAGGAAAACATGCCATAATATTTCTCAACGTATCACACATAATCACGTCATAGGATATACATTCCTTAATCATACATGCATCATATAATTCACCCAACTTGGCAACAAATGATATTTTAACGTAGCAACAAATTAGGCAGAACTGCGCAGTTGGTTTGTAAAAATAACCAAAAATCCATCCGACCTTATATGAAGCTAAACTTTGGTCACAACACAGTAGACACATTCAAGTTCATCCAGTTCAAAATTCACATCAAAAAGAGGCCATTTGGTTGGTCAGATAGAAAAAGAAACTTTCCGGGCGAGAATACAAGTTTCTGGCAAAATTGCACAGTCGACTTCAAAAATTTATTAAAAATTCATCTTTCGTCAAAGGGGCTGAAATTTACACACAACACATAAAACACCTTGAAGTTTACTCAGTAAAAAAATTCGCACCAAAATAAGGTCATTTGGTCAGTCAAACACACGTCGGTATACACTGTCCGAACACTACAGTTTTTAGGTTTCACAATTTTGAAATTAGGGTTTCTTCCTCATTCATCCAAACACATTTTTTCATGATTCCCAAACACAATCATGCTTCAAAAGGCTCTCACAATCATGTTCTCATATGATCACACATCATTCACCAATGATTCATTCAAACTTCACACATATTCATTAAAAATCGCATAATCACAATTCTTCTCATACAAAACACAAATTCCCACTGATTAATTATGCAATCTATGATTCCTACACTCACTATATGTATGAGGGAATTAAGAATAAGGTTTTAATGGAGAAGATGAGGAAAAGATTTTAGTTATACCTTCTTGAATCAAAAATCAAACGGTAGAAGCAAGTATTTACGTGATTCGTCGGGAACTCTTGAAAATCCAACTCCAATGGGTGTAAGAACAAGGATGGAAGGAATTTTGGAGAGGATGAAGAGAGGGGGGAGAGGGAGGCGTGCGAAGAGAGGGGGGAGGAGGGAGAGGGACGAAAAATGAGGAGGAATGGGGGCTAGGGTTTAGTTTATGTGATTATATAGTCCTAGGTTTAATCCCATAAAATTAATTAATTATGGAGGAATAAAATAGAGGCTAATAATAAAATCCCACAATTAAAAGAAAGACAAATTTTGAAAACTTGGCTGGGAAATTAATAAGGAATTTATTTAGTATTTACATGGGGAGAATAGATTCACAATTTAGGAAATAAAGCAATGACTATTCCATAAACAAGAGAACAAAGTAGGAAATAATGAGGGAGGGGCCCAAATTTTAAAGCTGTGCACAAGGAAAATTATTTAAATCCTCAATTAAATAATATTAAGATTTAAATTTGGTACTTTCTTTATAGGAAAAGACTCTCATAAAATAGGTAACAATTAAATAAATTTCCACAATGAAATTTGAAGCATAAGGGGCGTGTGATATGGAGAGAATAATACAAGAAAAATATTCACATCCCCAATTAATTTGACTTAGCTATTAATTTGGTATTTATTTGAATAGAAGGAATTCCACAAAGCAGGGAAACAAATATTATTTTCTTCTTAATCAAAGGCGCCGAAGATTTGGGTATTATTCCCACAAGGGAATAATTCGAATGTTAATCAAATTATGGTGAGCAAACAAAATGTGACACGATTTAATTAGATTTAAAATAATGAATGGAATCAACAAGGTACCAATTAAATCAAAGAAATAATCCATCCTCCTAATTAAATTAGGGGATTTTTCGAAATCCCTCAAGAATAGGCTAGGGTTCGAAATTCATGTAGTACAAGTTTGGAATAGTTTGTTTTGGATTTAATTTAGATAAATATCCCAAAACTTATTAAATCCAAGAAAGAGAATATAGTTTCCAATAATTGGGGAGGGGCCAAAATAGCCACTTTATTTGGCTAGAACAACATGCATGATCTTATTTAATTTAATTTCACTCATAAAAAAAATATAAATAACACTTCATTCCAAATCACCTATGACAATTTATTCCACATATTCAACTCAATCACGTAGCAATAATTAAATTTCATAAATGAAAATTCCAATCGACATATTAACATAAAAATCGCAAAAATTTTAGGTTGTTACAAATGGCTACGTCTCTGGTGAAGCCGCACCGCAATCAACAGAGCTCCGACAAACTGGATGGAGGAGAGGGCAAAGCTTTCAACAGAAAAACAATGCAGGAGAGGGAGAGAGCTTATGATGCTATATGCTTTGTGAATGTTGTGTAGAGATGCATGGAATGGCTAGCCTATTTATAGACTCAGTCCACTGCTGGGGTCAACAACCTTGATGGCTGTCATCATTGCGAGATTGTAACTGCCGAACGTTACGGGCGTTACAAACCGTTACGAGAGCTACTCCTTGACGCATCGGGACACCTACGTGTCTAGGTTCGTGATGACGTGGACTTCATCACGTGTCAGCTACATAGGCTCTTACCGCGTCATACTGACGATGTGTCATCCCACTTGGCTTGCTAGCGTGGAAACGTTGGTGGTCAAAAAAGAACTACACCAACCAGCCTTGGGGTCGAGCCCAAGCACCGAGCCCTACGACCAGGCCCAAAGACCAATTGCCAAGATCCAAGTCCAAGTCAACGGACACGCGTATGGGCACGGGTTCGAGGCTCGCGGCGGAGCAGGCGGCGGCGGCGCGCGTGTGTGCACGTGTGGGCCATACAGCCCATCTTAGTCCAGTAGAAGTATTACATATAGTAATCTCACTTATTAAATACTTGTTTAATAAGCTTCTAACTTTTAATGTGGGATACTTAATTAATCTCGTGGCTTCCTCATAGCTCATTTAATTAACTAGTAATTATTTCACAACTTTAATCCATTATTTGTCACTCACCGGGAATCGGATTTGAGAAATGAATATACCACGGTCATCTACTCTTAACGTAGATCGACGCTATATTATTTAATTTCACAAAATTAAATGTCTCCTTGGAAGTATTCTTGGTCAAAGTCCTTTGACCTCAACGATTCCAACAATCCCCCACATGAGTGGAAATAGCCAAATGCATATGCATGCAGACACAAACTCAACCCTCGAGAGGTATATAAGCATAAGGATAGGTAGTTGTTGGCTTTGAACCCTCCATAGTCGACACCATCGGCTACACAGGCGGCTTAGTAGCGCGATGCTTTGAACTAATCCCCCACGGCGTGCACCGAGGCAATGGTGTTAACGCTTAAACACCTCAACCTCATCCGTTCTCACGTTTTGTGTCATTTGCGGCCTTGGACACCACTTTGGATTCATAAGTGTGTTATTTGAAGCGGTCTCACTTCACACTTATATAGGTGATTCCTAATCGAGTATCTTGCCCTACTCGGTGTCCTTGAGAATTCAATCTCCTTGATATCTTTAGGAGTCATTAAAAGTCATAGACTTAACCTCACCACTAGGCAAGTTTTCCAACACTCTATTGTTCTCTTGGGAATAGATATAGTTGAGTGTTTTTCATGAACTCTCATAGCTTAGTTGTCCCTTTGAACCAAGTTCTTGAGATCTCCAGTCATCATGGTTGGGTTACCACTATGACAATTCTTTAGTTTGTGGATTTCAAACCCATTCCCTCTAGCAACTTATTCATTTGATCACGATTTAACCCTTTGGCTAGCGGATCCGCTAGATTATCTATTGACTTAACATAGTCAATTGTAATCTCCACTGTTGTGATCAAATGTCTCACGGTGTTATGTCGTCGACGTATATGTCCAGACTTACCGTTATAGAAGCCATTATTTGCCCTTCCAATAGCCGCTTGGCTATTGCAGTGGATCAGCACTGGTGACACTGGCTTAGACCAACATGGAATATCTTCAAGGAAGTTCTTAAGCCACTCGGCTTCCTCACCAGCCTTATCTAAGACAATGAACTCTGATTCCATTGTTGATCGGGCTATACATGTCTGTTTTGTGGATTTCTAAGATACAGCACCACCACCAATAGTAAAGACGTATCCACTTTATGAAAGTGAGTCTCTATTGTCGGATATCCAATTTGCATCACAGTACCCTTCAAGTACCGGGGGGTATGGGTATCTCGAGAGTGTAGCCCATGATTTTGAGTATGTTTTAAATATCTCAAAACCCTCACAAGAGCTCTCCGATGCTCTTTGCTTGGATTGCTCGTGTAACGACTCAACTTATTCACGGCACTAGCAATGTCAGGTCGAGTGCAATTAGTCAAGTACATAATGCATCCGATGACCCGTGCATACTCTTCTTGTGCAACGGGCTCGCCATTGTTCTTGCTCAAGTGAACGTTGAGTTCAATTGGAGTCTTAACCGGCGCACCATAATAGGCTTTGAATTAATTCAATATCTTCTCAACATAATGTGATTGTGTTAAGATTGCTGAAGGGGCTGGCAGCGGAAGCGTGCGTTCAGAACGGATCACATGAATTTGATCTATTTAGCAGATTATTTAGACAAAATCTATTCGCGTAATTATCACATGTATCATGCTCATAACTTGAATTAAAACATGCTTTAGCACATAAAATTCCTAAAACATGCTTACTACGGAATTAGCCAATTTACCTCGTTGATTCAATCAAGAATCGATGATGGCTTGCTCCGTCTCCACGTGAAGATCTTCAATACAAGACCTCGGATCTTCTGACTGGTGTCCCGGACTATACGCTGATATTTGTGTGGGTAAATCTCACCAACGTACTAGGACTCGAGTAATGGAAGACAGAACTCAGCTCAAGGAGGGAGCACAATTTTCGAAAACTCTCTCAAGAGGGGGGGGACGAATATTTTGTAAAATAATTGTTGTTTTTTCTATCTCCTTTATTCTCCTATTTATATAAGTCACATATTGGGCCCAGTCACGGATCTAAGGAAGAATCTGGAACAGGCCTCAACCAATTAGCTTTTTACTAATCAAATTGAACCCACAATTTAATATAAGCTTATATTGGAATATTACGAGCAGCCACTACAGAAGTAATATTGCACTGCCTTCCAAATCCAAAATTACAAGTATTCTGGGTTTCCTTTAATTGTATTTGATTTATTTCCCGCGCTTAAGATGGAAACATCCATTAATTAATTAATGTCTGCTATAGACATAATTAATTAACATATTTCGAATTCCAAGAGTGGACTTAGCAAGAAACTCTTATTTATTTTTCATAGAGTAATCAAACTCCAACTAGCTAGGTTCCGAATAATAAAACCTCGTTTCGAGCTCCTCTTGTGGATGTTATCAAACGAGACTCTCCTCGCGCACGTTTCAACATAATAGCAATCCTAGCACCTATAGATAATGATCACCACTACCCAATATACCTGGATCGTTGGGTTACAAAAAATCCGCACCTTTGGTAAGTCAAAGTAGTGGATACTCAATATCGTATGCTCAATGCTAACGTACATTAATTAAGAAATTAATTCTCAAGACCTCGTCTTTCAGTAGATAGCATAAAGACTCGTCTTGCTGTTAGATCCATTCAGTGCTATACCACACCAACGTCATCTTATTTCAAAAAGGTTTAGAAATAATCGGACTGGCATTGCAACCTTTCGCGATAGGTAGTCTAGGCCTATCTAGGTTGTGAAATTCTTATTTTTCTTTGTTTAGAACTGACCGTGTTACCTTAAATTGGACGACGCCCACAACCGGTCTACTAAAATAACCATTAGAGTTTAAATATGCAATAAACAACCATTAAATGTAAAACATAACAACATTATGACAAAAATAATCTGTTGCATTTATTGGAAAATAACCATTAGAGTTTTACAGTATCCAATCACTCGAAAGGTGATTTCTAGTATACAAAACCCTAACAGTTTATCCTTGCTTCAACGACCCCAATCTTGGTTTCACTGGCTTTTCTATCCTCCACTAGCACTTCCCAAATTTTGAGTATCCCTTGCTCGTATTTCTCCTCCTTCTTGATTGGCTCAACTACTCCACCTTCACTCACATTGAACCCTGCAGGGGATTGCAAAAAGTTGTTGTTAGAATAAGATAGGTTAGGATGAGGACGATTTCTATTATAATTATTGAAATTACCACCCCCTGCGTAGGGCGATAATTGTTATTGAAAATCCTATTGGGACCGCCCCCATTTTGGACATAGTTGACGTCTTCTGTCGGAGTAGGAGGGAAGTCGGGTTTTGCGACTACAATGATCGAGGTTGGTGGAACCGGATCCTCTATCCTTGACGTGTCCATTTGGTTTACCCTCACTTTGAGCTTGGCCAATTCCTTAGCAAAGGAACTCTCCTCGGCCTCTTCAATGGCTGCCACCCTTCTCGAGTTATGCCTCTCCTTTGACCACCCTCTACTATTGGCGGTGAACTCCTCTATGACTGCCATGGCCTCAGGTCCACTCTTCCTTAGAAATCCTCCATTAGCCCCTGAATCCAACATGGCGGTAATCTTTTCAGTGAAACCATTATATAAAATACCTACCTGATGATCCACGGAAAAACTGTGGTTGGGGCACTTGCAGAGGAGGCCCTTTTTTTTAAACACCTTTCCGGTGGAGGGTTCGTGGGTCCCTCATCCCTTTATATCATTTTTAAGGCCATTACAGTCTATCACAGTCCAAAACAAACTTGAAAAAAATTATAACAGAGTATCGAGGTATCTCCTCCACATCCCTAGGTGATACCGCTCTACTTACATGTAAACCAAAATGTACCAAAACAACCGCGATGTTCAAATCCAAAGAAATTACCAAGTCCGAGCATTTTTCCATCATCATGTTCTTGTGCTTGACACACGACTCTTTTTCGTTCCCTCCTCCTTATTCTCTCACATTCGGGATTACCATTCGATCCATGCGGGCCAAGGCCTTGACCATAGGTTGGGCTGAGTTTTGATCAAAAGTGATCTGGTCTTCCCTATTTCCCCCTTGTTTCGCCAGGTAGCCTGCCACCTTGTTGCCCTCCCTACAAATATGTGTGATTTTGAAGTTGAGGCCCCTGAGTTTGTTCCTGATGTCTGTCACAAGGTGGCGGATCTGAGCTGCTCCTCGGCTTTCCTTCTTGATCAAATTCACCATCTCAAGCGAGTCAGTCTCGATCCAAACTTCATTTCCGAGACCTTTTGCAATTTCGATTCCCCGGTTTAGTGCCATAAGTTCCGTCTCCTTGGCTGACTCTGCTCTGAGCGGCTCCGCAAAACTTCCCAAAATGCGGCCGCATTCATCTCTGATAACTCCTCCTCCACCCCCCATATGTTGGTAGCCCAGAAAAGATGCGTCCGTGTTAAGTTTGATCCAGCTCGGTTGCGGCAGATTCCATCGGATAATGCGTGGTTGGGTTGTTCTGTCCTTTTTTCGCCATGGGAACATGATCCTCACCGAGGGAACCAAGCCTTTCCACTGGCTAGGATCGATAACCTTAACCGAGATTGCCCATTGCAGCTGGCCTTGGATTCATTCAATCGCATGTCCACTACTAAATGTTGCTCCCCTATAGACCACGTTGTTCCTTTCAATCCAAATGAACCAGAGTATCAGACATGGTATAATGCTGCTGATATGATCACGTCCTACCTCCGAACAAATTCTCATTCCACCATCGGATGCGCTGCACAATATCCGTACGTTCTCTTGGCCATGGGGGCGCATCCGGCAACCAGTTTGCAAAGTATCTCCAGATCTTTGTCGCCGTGACTCCTTGAATGAAAAGGTGCTCGCGTGTTTCCCTTCTCGATTCCTTACATCATCTGCATTTGGATGCCAGGTGGATATTTCTCCATTGAAGCTTTGCATCCACCGGCACCCTGTTCACGAGGAGCCTCCATATGAAGATCGACATAGAGGGGAAGATGGCCAGGTTCCAAACCGAGCTGAAGATGTCTGCTTTTTCCTGCTGATGTCGAACACATTCCCATGCCGAGGTTGTAAAGAAGTCGCCATGAGGTGTAAGACTCCATCTTGCTTCGTGCTTACCTGTTCCATCGATTGGAACATCAAGAATTTTGCTGATAATTTCATTTGGGACTCCAAGTTGGGGGAGCAGTGATCTAATTTGAGCCTCATTCCATGAGTTGTTTACCCAGAAGTCTCGTATTTCTTGCCTAGGTAGGTTGGCCCCAGGGGTGCAATACTGCCTCAGTGGTACATCGTCCAGCCACACATCGTCCCAGATATTCAAGGCTTGCGGAGGAGGCCTTTGAAGCGAGCAACAGCCTCGCAGAGTGGCTCGTCGTGGCCTTGTATGAACTGAAAGATCTCACTCTTGAGCTTTAGGATAGTTCCCGGCGGGTAGTACTTGTCAAGGAAGGCCGCTACTATATCATTGATAGGGTTTGGAGCCCCTTGCACAACGGGAGACTTGTACAAAACCAATAAATCAGACGTATGATCAATTTGACAGATTATGGGATTAATCTATTCACATGTTAACACATAATTGCATGCTAGAACTCAAATAATTCATGCTTAAAGAATACTGATGAGTCTCGTTCTCGGCCTTGGTTACTGGTCAGTATAAGGTGCTTTATTGGATAATATCTGCCAAATAGTTGTTAAAGTGTGCAGGTTGAAGTATTAAATCAGGAGAAAAGGTTCAGAAGGAATTCGAGTGAAAAAACTGCGAAAAGTGTGCAAACTGGTTAGTATGAGCAGAAAATACGGAAACTGGTCAGGATGGATGCTACAGAACTGGACACGAGAAGGAAGGACTTGCTTGGAATAATCATCTATCTAAAGAAGGGCAAAATTGTCATTCCACATGAAGAGAAAGCCCTAGAAATTAGGGCAAGCCACCCTATAAATAGGAGTTGAACATAAATAAAAGGGGAATTTTTGACACACACACACACAGAGTCATAGTCTCATCTTTTCCCTCTATCAAATGGCGCCGTTGCCGGGGATGGATGACGTTTTTGTATACATCTGTTGCATGACACTTTGGTGTACATATAGTTAATTGTTTTTCTTTTCTTTTGTTTCTTAGTTTATGAGGAGTTTTGTTAATAATTTTGGTGTGAATATTGTAAATAAACTTTTCTTTATTTTTTGTGTTCCGCAGTTAAATGAAACTGAGTCCAACTGGCCAAAGGAAGAAGGGGCAAATCTAGTCACCACTCATTCAGAATTAACCACTGCCTTGCCTGTTGACTTGGATGCGAGCGGTGAGGAGGATCGCGGCACAGCCATCAAGAGTGAACCCGAATCAATATCCGCAACTGAAGAGGAGAAAGCCAACATGGCTGACCAGGAAAATGATCCCGAGATAAGCTCGTTGTACGCTCACTTGGATGGCGAACCACCGCAAGCAATCTCACGACCCTAGGACAAGAAGCAATCTACGTGGAGCCCCACATTATGGCCATCCTGCCTATGTTCTTGGGAAGGAGTTGTGACAGCCCATACGAGTTCTTGCATGAATTTTGCAAAATCTGCAAGGCTCTAAAGCGGCCAGCGGGGTCGAGCGAAGACGACTACGGACTGAAGGCCCTTCCCTTTGCCCTTAAAGGGGAGGCAAATATTTGGTTCAAGTGGCTGCCACCAAATTGTATCAGAACCTGGTCTGACTTCAAGATGATGTTCTTGGATCAGTTCTTCCCAGCGGCCAGGACAAGTGCACTAAGAGATAAAATCCGAGGAGTTACACAAGGTTATGATGAGACCCTGAGTCAGTACTGGTCAAGATACATGGGTCTGTTGGACGCATGCCCAAACCACCACATGTTGGAAGTAGAAATTTACTCGATTTTCTATGAGAGAATGAATGCGGAGAGCAAGGACTTAGTGACTCATCAAGTGGAGGAAGTTTTTCCAAACTACGAGTTAGTGAGGCCAAGAGAATCATGGAAAGACTTCTACGCGAAAAGAGCCTATGACGATCCACGTACTCTCCCGTCCAGAAGAAGTATGGCAAATGCTGCAGCAGTAGGAAGTAATGATTGATTAGAGAGTCAGATTGACAAGCTCGAGAGGGCACTTTTGTCAGCAATTGAGAAGAGTAAACCGCAAGTTCCTCCAGTCAATGCCACCACGGTAACTGCCCAAGAGGATCACTATCTAAATACGACTGGGCTTTGGAATTCAAATGGGAACTGGAATCCTGAAAAGCAGGAGGACACGCCTTGGAGAGAACACCTGGACTTTAGATGGGGAAAGGGAAACTCTAACTAGCCCAACCCACCTCAGAATGCATACGATGGACCCCCAGCCCAAGATTCACAGCCGAACTGGTCAGGAAAAAACCAGCATAATCCGCACCCACCAAATCCATATCAAAATATCACCTATGTGCCAAAATATCATATGGGAAACCAGAATTACCAATCCCACTCACCCCAACATTGCCAAAATCACCCATGCCCTAACCCTAACCAGCATCACCACCCCAACCAGTTCAGTCAGTACCCTTCACACCAAAATCAGCCAAACTACCCTTACAATCAAAACCATCCCATCAACCAGTCGCATCCCAACGGCCAGTATAACTTCCATCACCAGCAAAATCCCTACCTACACCACCTGAATTTCAATCACAGCCAACCCCACAACTCTAACCAATTCGGCCAGTACCCCTCTCATCAAAATCAGCCAAACTATACCTACCACCCATACCCTAACACCTAGTATAATCCCCACCATCAGCAAAACCCTAACCATTTCCTACACCAAAACAAGTCAGGAAGATATATGGAAGAGATGATGGGAGAGATGCTTGCTTACCAGGAAACCATGAGGAGTGAATTTCTGTCGAATAATGAAATGGTGCAAGGCATGCAAAACGCCCAGAAAGAGCATAAGGAAAATATGGACATGCTGAATAAGCAACTGTCCTACTTGGCCAGTTCGATGAACGAGATTTGTGGGAATGCGGAAAGGCTCCCAGTTACGGTGCACATACCTGACAAGGCTAATGTGAGGAAGGTGACATTGTGGTCAAGAACATCCTACAAGGAGCCTGAACTGAAGGAGTCATTTGGGGAATCAAGCAAGACAACGGATAAGGGGGACATACTGACCAAGAAGAGTGGTCCTGATGAAACTGAGCCAGTTGCTGAACCTCAAATCAATCAAGGTCCGGAAGAGAGTTCAAGGGAAACCACAAAAGAACCTGATGAAGAGGATATTGAAGAGACTATTTGTCAGAAGTCAAGATTTGCTAGAGCCACTGGGGCTCACCAACTGGCCGAGAAGAAGGCAGCGAGAAAACAAGGGCCGAAGCGTGCATCGAGGCGAATCATTCGGCGTAGGATTGAGAAAAAGAAGGGACCCAGCGAGGTTCATGATCTTTTAGAGATCTCAAGCGAGGAGGAAAAGACTCCTTGCAACTAAAAGAAGAGCAAGGACACTGATACTGGCCAGGAAGATAGTGGACCTCCTACAAAACCTGGGGAGGATCCAAAACATGCTACAACCAAGTCAGAGACCCCTGCTGTTGCTGGACATCCGTCATCGACCCTTACTATCCAGGAAGGGGGTTCTCCTACAAAACCTGGGGAGAACCCGACTGCAACTTTCGCCCAGCCAGTACAGGAGGCCAACATCGACAATCCACTTGCCATCCGTGCTGCCCAGAAAGAGACACCAGTACCAGAAACCGACTTACAGGAAAATCAAGACAAAGAAGGAAAATGCAACCAAGAAAGAAAGAGGAAAGGTAATAGGGCAGCAAAGAAAAAGAAGGAGACCAAGAAGCCCAGGGTGGTCCTGTCGGCCATTATCATCAAGAAGCTGGGACAAGTGCCCAAACTGATTGGGAGCAAGGTCCCCAGCAACCACCATCAGCGGCCCATGGAAAAGAGGAAAATCAAGGGGACTTTCAAGAATCATAAGAAAAAGAGTGACACCCCTGATGTGTACCAACAAAGGAACCCGAGAAGGAAACTGCACAAGGCTCCTCACCAAAGAGGATCCAGAGGAGAAGATGACCGACCCTACCAACTGACCAGTTAGCTTTCTTTTTATTTTTTCAGTAAACTTGAGTTTTTTTTTTCTAGTTATGTTGTTTCTATTTTTTTATACATGTTTTAGCATGCGTATACCCTCATTCATAACACTTAGCCTATTCCATAGTCTAAGTGTGAGAAGAAGAGGGTTTACAACGTTATATGTGTTTAGGATGTTTAGAAGTTGTCTTTGTTTTGTGTTTTTTTTATGTGAGTCATATACCTTCTCCCACTTGCCTATTGCATAGTCTAAGTGTGAGAAGTTTTTGTTGACATAGTATGTTTTGCATATTAGTTCTTGTTCCACATTGTCTATGTGTTCTCTATGTTCGTTATTCTTCTCCCACTTAGCCTATTGCATAGTCTAAGTGTGAGAAGTTTCATATATAATATGTTTTCCATGTGTTATGTGTTTTCTGGTATTTTGTGCTTCTATGTGTTGGATACTGGTCATCCTGTTTTCCCCTTCACTAAACTTGCATGAAGGCAAGCAAGGATGAAGTGGGAGGAGGAGATAATGGCCAGTATAATAGTATATATGTGCTGTCATATGTCGAGTCAGACCCTAGTAAGTCAATTTAGGTTAAGTTTTTTTAGGTCATGTGTTAAAACACGGGCCTAAAACTCAACTGATCCAATCTTAAGGCGAGATGATCGATGGAAATAAAACATACCAAGAGTAGAAACCACCTTTCTTAGATCCAGGCTAGTCTAGAGGATGCAAGTATGAAAGAAAAACCCGATTAGAAGCCAATTTTGAAAGCCCTCTTAAAATGGTGAGTTAAAAGCCTAAAGTGGAACCACTTTCCGCTAAACATTTAAAAAAAAGAAAAGAAAAGAGTGGCTGCCACAGGATGCCTAGGGTAAGGTGACCGCGTGTAGCAAGTCCTGAAGGCATTAGGAAACCCCCCATGCAAAAAAAATGAAATAAAAAACCACCCTTAGAACCCCTCTTTCTAGCCAAATCTATACCCAGATATAACCCACTAGCCACAGGGACTGTGTGCGTGCGAGGCATAAGGTACGAAGGCGACTGGCTAGGAGGACGTACAAGAAAAATCAACTGGAGAAAGAAATCGAGAGGTAAGGAGAAAATCAACCAGGAAAAATTCCAGGTCCAAAAAAAATAAGAATGAATAAGGGTGGCAAAGCCACATTAAAAAATATGTTGAAGAAAATGGTCGAAAACACTTGACCACAAAAAGAAGGAAGAAGGAATAAGGGTGACGAAGCCACAAAGAAGCTACTGACCAGTTGGAGGTCAATATCAGGAAACGCCCAGCCAAAGAGAAGCAACAGCCAAAAGCCCAGATACACACAGTTCCCCCATTAGAGCCTTAGGAACACCTAACCCATACATCATAACTCCCTAGCCCCATTACAACCCTTGTAACACCCTAAGGAGCTACTTGTGAGATCTAACCTCGAAGCATCTGTGGTTTAGCAATGATGAGAGAATAGTCCTAACTTTTCTGGTGAGGAATGAGTCACTGAGCGAACCTAGCTTTTGGCTTATAAGAGTGGCGCTCTTGACAAGCGGATAGACTAGCCAGTGAAGGGGAGGGTGGTAGAATTTCAAAGTTGTTTACAGCTGGATTAATTCAACCCAAGGGGGAGGATTGATTGAAAATATAGCCTGTGTAATGTGTTTATGAGTTTTTTTTCTTTTGTCCGTTTTCTTGTTTTTTGTTTTCTGTGAGTCATCTATGTGTTGAAGAGTCTTTTAAGTTTTAGAGTCTTAGGTCGGTGAATGGAGGTAACCAGGCTTGCGAAC
The DNA here is from genome assembly GCF_004379255.2 of Salvia splendens. Classification (NCBI taxonomy): domain Eukaryota; kingdom Viridiplantae; phylum Streptophyta; class Magnoliopsida; order Lamiales; family Lamiaceae; genus Salvia; species Salvia splendens. Next base: position 18,784,471 of record NC_056043.1, on the reverse strand, counting down.
TCAACTCATTATTTTTATTTAGCTTGTTTCTTCATACTTGAGGACAAGTATGTGTTAAGTGTGAGTAGTTTGATGAGTCTCGTTCTCGGCCTTGGTTACTGGTCCGTATAAGGTGCTTTATTGGATAATATCTGCAAAATAGTTGTTAAAGTGTGCAGGTTGAAGTACTAAATCAGGACAAAAGGATCAGAAGGAATTCGAGTGAAAAAACTGCGAAAAGTGTGCAAACTGGTCAGGATGGATGCTATAGAACTGGACACGAGAAGGAAGGACTTGCTTGGAATAATCACCTATCTAAAGAAGGGCAAAATTGTCATTCCACATGAAGAGAAAGCCCTAGAAATTAGGGCAAGCCACCCTATAAATAGGAGCTGAACATAAAGAAAAGAGGAATTTTTGACACACACACACAGAGTCATAGTCTCATCTTTTCTCTCTATCAAATATAAATCCTAAAACATGAATTCTACGGTTTAGAGTTACCGATTTGATTTTCCAAAAAATCGTAGATTGTCAGTGCCTTCTCCACGATGATTTTCAACACTAGACCACGGATCTTCTGACAGGTTCTCGAACTGTATTCTGATATCAGTGTGGGCTAATTTTATCGAAATATTAGGACTCGAATAAAGAAGACAGAGTTTTCTCACGGAGGAGGAGCTGAAAAACTCACGGAGGAGAGCTTAAATTTTCGTCCCCTACTGCTGAGAGGAAAGGGATGAAATTTTCTCTCTCACAATTAATTGTCTTTTCAGTCTCCTTGAATCTCCTATTTATAATAGTTACATATTAGGCCCAGTCAGGGATCTATGGAAGGTTTTGGATATGGGCTCCCCCAATTAGCGTTCTACTAATTAAATTGAAACCACAATTTAATACAAGCTTATATTGGAATATTACGAGCAGCCACTACAGAAGTAACATTGACCTCCTCATCCAATTCTGAAATTACAAGTAATTTGGATTTCTATTTTATTTTTAATTTATTTCTCGCGCTTAATATATAAATGTCCATTAATTAATTAATGTCTGCTATGGACTTAATTAATTAACATCTTATCAATTCCAAGAGTGGAGTTAGCAAGAAACACTTATTTATTATTCACGGAATAATTAAATTCCAACTGGCCAGTTTCCGAATAATAAAACCTTGTTCAAGCTCCTCTTGAGGACAATATCAAACGAGACTCACCTCGCGCACGATTCAGCATAATAGCAATCCTAGCACCGCTAGATATTAATCACCACTACTTAATATATCAGGATTATTCGGTTGTGAAAAATCATCACCTTTTGATAAGTCAAAGTAGTGCATAATCAATACTGTATGCTCAATGCTAACGTATGTACATTAAGAAATAGTATTTTATCAAGACGAAGTCTTTTAGTAGATAGCATAAAGACACGTCTTGATGTTAGATCCATTCAGTGCTATACCACACCAACGTCATCTTATTTGAATACGACTTAGAAATAATTGGACTGACATTGCAACTGTCACGACCAAAACTTTGTCTCCCGCCTAGAACTGTAAATCGGTTCTGCGAGCATCGGAGTAAGATTTTTGCCTATCTTGAGCTTCCTTGATTCTTTTTCGGATCTGTCGGACAATTTCTATCATCTCTTCTACAAAGTCCGGTCCAAGAATCTTCCTCTCACCGATTTCATCCCAGTAAAGTGATGATCTACATTTTTTCCCGTACAGTGCTTCATATGGGGCCATATTTATAGTTTCCTAATAACTGTTGATGTAAGCAAACTCTATAAGCAGTAGTATTGGCTCCCAGTTTCCTCCACGGTCGAGCACTATGGCTCTCAACATATCTTCCAATATTTGGATCGTCCTTTCGGACTGCCTGTCCGTCTTTGTGGATGGAATGCAGTACTGAAATTAAGCCGGGTGCCAAGCTCTCGCTGCAGGCTTATCTAAAATCTGGAAGTAAACTTTGAATCACGATCTGAAGTGATCGTTACCGGTACTCCATGTAAGTGTATGATCTCTTGCACATAGATCTGGGCCAACTTTTCCAATCCATACGTGATACGGATTGGTATAAAGTGAGCACTTTTGGTGAGGCGATCAATAATCACCCATATGGTAGTATTTTCTCGTTGGGACTTTGGCAGTCCCATCACAAAGTCCATTGCAATGTGCTCCCATTTCCATTCTGGAATCTCAAGAGGTTCCAATTTCCCATATGGTCGTTGGTGTAGAGCCCTCACTTCCTGGCATGCCAGGCATATTTCTACAAATGACGCTATGCCCCTTTTCATGCCATCCCACCAGAATTATTTCTTCATGTCCTGGTACATTTTCGTACTCCCATGATGGGCAGTTTATGGCGTCTCATGAGCTTCACTCATGATCTCATTCTCGAGTGTCTCGTCGTTGGGTACACACAGTCTCCCTTCAAAAGTGAGGGCGTTATCCGCTTCTACGCTGTAACCTTTTTCTTTCCCCGTCCTCACTTTGAGACGTATTTTCTATAATGTTTCATCGCCTCTTTGAGTCTCGATGATCCTGGCCCTTAAATCCGGTTCTATCACCAAGGTGGTGATTTTATTGTCCACCGTCTCCGGTGCTCTTACTACTTCGAACTGCATCTTAGCAAACTCACGGATGAGTTCCTCATTCTGTGTGAGAAAAGTGGCTAATTGGGGCGTAGTCTTTCTGCTCAAAGCGCCTGCCACTACATTCGTCTTCCCTGGATTATAATTTATACCTTAGTCACAATCCTTTACTAATTCGAGCCATCCGCGTTGCCGCATGTTCAGATCTCTCTGTTCAAAGAAGTACTTGAGGCTCTTCTGGTCCGTGAAAATCTCACATCGAACACTTTGTAGAGGTGATGTCTCCAAATCTTGCGGTAAATTCTAGGTCGTGCATTGGGTAGTTTAACTCGTGCAGCCTGAGTTGGCGTGATGCGTATGCAGTCACCTTACCATTCTGCATCAGCACACATCCGAGTCCGACCTTTGATGCATCTGTATACACCACATAACTTGTTCCTGGTCCTGGCACGACTAAAGCTAGTGCTATGGTCAACTTTTTCTTTAACAGCTGAAAACTTGCTTCACATCCTGGCATCCAAATGAGCTTAGCTCCTTTCTTGAGTTGTTGGGTCATTGGCCTCGCTATTTTGGAGATCCCTCAATAAATCTATGGTAGTACCCCAGCCAATCCTAGGAAACTTCGAATTTCATTAGATGTCGTTGGTGACTGCCAACGTTGTACTACTTCTACTTTGGCAGGGTCTACTCGAATCCCCTCTGCCATCACTATGTGTCCAAGAAAATTTACTTCGTTAAGCCATAACTCACATTTGCTAAACTTAGCATGGGGCTTCTCGGTTTTTAACGTCTCCCAGGTGGTCCTCAAGTGTTCCTCATGTTCCTTCTCGCTCTTCGAGTAGATGAGCACATCATCTATAAAGACTAGGACGAACTTGTCCAGTTATGGGTGGAACATGCTGTTCATTAGATCCATGAACATAGCTGGGGCATTTGTAAGCCCAAAATGCATTACAGTGAACTCGTAATGGCCATATCTGGTGCGGAATGCAGTCTTGGGTATATCGTCCTGCCGGACTTTCAGCTCGTGATAACCTGATCACAAGTCCATTTTCGAGAATACACCGGTTCCTCGAAGTTGGTCAAATAGGTCATCAATCCATGGGGCAAAAGGGTACTTGTCTTTGAGCGTTAACTTGTTCAACTCTCAACGTTCTGTCCTTCTTCATGAAGAATATTGGTGTACCACATGGTCACACACTGGGTCTAATAAAACTCAGGTCTAATAGTTCTTGTAACTGGATCTTAAGTTCTTCTTAGTCCTTAAGCGCCATTCTATATGGTGCCTGAGATAATGTGGTTGGTTCAAGCCATTAATTAATTTATTTATTTCGTCCGACTGGTGAGGCCATTCCTCATCTTAGATTTCATCGTCAGGTATTGAGTTCTCTAATGCCTGCGTCGATCTTAATTCTAGCAATTGAGCTAGCAGATTGACCTCGGAACCTCCCGTTTAGCTGGGGTAGTCAACTTTCACAGTTTTCAAGATACTTTCTTGCTTACCGCGATCCTATTGTCGTGATTTAGCACATACTTTGTTTTACTCATGTTTATCTTTGAACACAGGAATAATGCATATGGACGTGTAGGCTTCTTTCTCCAGACACTGTTAATTCCATACTTCTTCGCATTTTGTTGCTAACATTCGTTCTTACTCCATATATGTTCTCTTGCGATAACTCTTTTAAAAAAATCAATTCTCCCCTTCCGTAGTAGGGATGGTGAGGGTAGCAATGCTGTCACGCGTTCTTTTTCCAGCTTTGGCTTTTGCTTGCCACCTTTCAGACGAATCTCTTTAGTTGATGGAATTCATTTCGTCAAACATAAACTACGAATGTACTCGCATTTTCTCCATGATTTTCATTACATAACCATGATTGAGTCTTCATTTCTTGTGGCTCACTTAACTTACTCGTAATAAGCATTTCAATCGATCAAACATTTATATATATGAAGGTCTCGTACATCATCAAAAGCTATTTGATCCATGCATATCCCTTAGCATTTCTCTTCTCGAGGCTAGTTACATATGTACATAGCATAATATTTGATCTTTTACCAACTCGTTACAAGTGGTACATAGATACGAAGTATTTAACGTTGCGTGTCGTCGGTTATGCGACGCTTCTGGTTGGTGTATCCTTCTCTGCACGTGTGTTAACAGAGACTTATTTATCATGCGTATATGGAAGTGATTAATACTATGTCTTTCCCGATAGCCTTGTGTCAAGAACTCGATGATTAATATAACAGTTTTAACTTGGATAGGAATTATCACACAAAAGGAGTATGACTGAAATTTGAAGGGCTCCAGAATACCCAATGGAACAAGAATAACATCTCTTGTTCAACTTATATAAATTTTCATCACCAAAGTGTGACAATTGACTTTGAAGGCAAGTACTGAGTTCATTCAAATAACTACGTAGCTCAACTGGTTTCAGATAAACTCATAGAACATAAGGCTCACTCCTGATGGCAGCTCGAAAGAATATGAGATAGGTCATGAAAACTGGACGGAAATGAATTAACTGTAAATTTCCATAGTAGACTGCCAAATAGGACAGTACAGTTGTCGATTTAAATTGAAAGGATCTGAGCATCAAGGATAGTGGTTCAAACATGTCACCGCCTGCGATGATCAGCCACGAAAAATTTAGAAACGTAGGCGATTGCAATGAAGGAGCATTGATCATGTTCCAAAGACATCTTGATATGGAATAACGAAATTACATCAATGATTTCATAGGTTCGTTAAAGGCACTACACCGAAATGAACTATTTAGAAAAAATTCAGCTAGATCAAACCTCTTAGGGAAAAAGTGCAATATGCTTGCCTTAACTTCAAGTTGCAGAAAGAAAATTTCTAAGACTTGAAATAATACACGTAGTGGGACAGAGATAGAATAAAATAATTTCACCTCTGTAAGAAAGATATCGCAACAACATGGTTACAAAATAGCGAGGTGAGAAAAAAAAGTTCCAACATAATATGAAATTCCCTGAGGAAAATGTTTAAGTGGCAATTATTTTGGAGGTCATAAATGCAAGCATCGTAAGAATGAAGTTTTATTGCATGAGTCCAAGAAATCGGGATATAGATCATATATATTGTAGTTCAAAGGATAAAACAACAATTAACGATGCTTGAAACATATGAGTATTCCAATTTTGGGAACTGAAACTGAGTCACCACTTTTGTGGGAAGAATGATAGTGACGTATTACTTGCAAAAACGTGAGTCAATCAAAAGTCTTAAATAGACGACAGGACACCATTATTAAGGAGGTTCAGTGTATATGCGAGGAATGGGATTATCCTGAAGGTCATATATATAAACAACTTTAGAATTGAAGGTTTATGACCGGAGCTTACAAGGTCAAAACATTACTCTTTTTGAACGATGAGTCAAAGGACTGCAGTCAATAAACTAGAAGTGGGTCATAACTAGTATAGAAAAAGGAAATACTGACGTGTTACTTGCAAAATTGCGAGTCAATCTACAGTCTGTAATAGACAAGGGATACTGTCATTTAGGAGAGTATTCTTGGAAAGAAATTTATGAAAATCCAAGTAAGTACTATTGATCATAATCATTGGTTCTAGTTTTGTGACACTTCCTTGTTTGTTCTTGTAGAGCTCGGACATGATAAATGCGTTCTAGAAAACCATACATTCCAAGAACGGTCATTCTCATAAAACATTCCATTCTGCATCATGCTTCACAGTGAGCTATAAGGATTGTTTCTTGATCGTGTAGCCATTTTTTGACATGTTACACAAGACTGGATCACTTAATTAGATCGCAGGTACGATATCCTTTCGTGTAAGGATACATCTCCTTTACTGGATCGAGGTACGCTCATTTTGGTTATGTCACGACCACAACTTCCTAGTTAAAGAAAGTGTAGCTATAACGTGACTAAATCTTACTGAAACTGTCTCAACTCATCATAAGATGCTTAATTCAAGGGAAAATATTGTCTGAATGAGTTAGAGGTACAATCATACTGAATTAGAGTAGTTATGGGACATGTGTCTTTACTAGAACAAGTTCTAAATTTGCGGAACGGAAGAGTACCAAGACAGATGTAATATGTATGAAGGCATACTACACCACCTAGCTTCCTACTTATTTAGTCTTCTGTCCCAACACCTCCTCGGCCTTGACAACGATCAACCAGCACATTAAGGAAAACAAAATGCAGGGCTGAGTAATTGATGCAATCAGTGGGATCATGCATAAAACATTTCTCTTTTAGTTGTCAGCCAAACTGAGTGAACACGGGGTTTTTTCTAAAAACAAGTCCCGGTCACTAGAAACTGTTATTTCTTTCTGATAATAGACTGCAGTCATTTAAACTTCTGATGATATACCATATTTAATCTAGTGAGCCGGGAATGTGGCCACATTCCAACAGTCACTGGACTGGCCAACGCTGGCGCTAGCTCACGGTCCCTGGTGTACACTAGTCCGAGTAGGGTTTGCGGCCCTATTGGGACCCGAATTCAATTTAATTGATTGGCATAGCCAACAGATAGGCAATCATAAATAAAAAAACTGGGCATGACAACTCATTCAAAATAATCATGTTTTCACATAAAACACGCTTTAAAAGAAAAGAAGAGCCCACCTCGTCTGCTTAAACTCTTTCAAACGAGTGCTTTTCCTATCCTCAGATTACGCGTCGTGCGATGATGTTCCTTTACAAAAATTAATATACTTAAATTAGGCTTTAAGTAATTATTCATCTAGCATGAATGCATGCCTAAGCGTGTGCTCTTTATTTTATTTCCTTCTTTCTAAAAAGTTTTGAAATCTAATTAAATCGGCGATTTAATTTATTCGGAACTGGCCGAACTGTTCGGGTATTAAAGTTTCCCGCATTATCTTAAGTATTTTAAAATACTTACCTTGACTAATTAAAAGTCCGCTTTTTAATTATTTTTTGAATACTATCTCAACACGGCTTAAAAATTCTTTTCTTCCGTGGCTTAGTAATTTAATCCCATTATACTTTGTAACTAAATTAATAAGAGGCTCTTCACTAAAATTATTAATCCAAGAAATAAATTCCTAGGCCCAAACAGGGATTAATTATTCTGGCCCAGACTATTTAATTTTTGGCCCAGCTCTCTTCTTCTTACTCTTTCTTTTTTTTATTTTTCATCAGAGGCCCAGTTTAAATTACTATGGCCCAAGTACTTTATGGAGGAAACTTCTTCTTTTTCCTTAATCCCCTAGCCCAGTTTTAAATCAAAAGGCCCAATCTTGAAGGAAAGTGGGAAAGGCCCAGATCTTGGAGGCATACTCCCCTCCATCATCCGTTCCTCTCTCATTCCATCCTGCAAATTTTTCTTACCCCAAATCAAAGATCGAAACCCTAGCCTCCTCTCGGTGACTCCCACCGTTGCTCTTCGTTCGCCGTCGTTCCAGCTCACTCTGGTTCCCCTTTTAGAACTCTCTCTCCCTGTCTCCTCACGACACTCCCAGCTTGGAGGAATCGAGTCGCGAAGTCCCAGCTTCCATTTGAGGTGGGGTCTGGATCGGGGGAAAAACGACGTCGCTGACGTCCCTTCTTCGGCACGCGCTCGGAGCTGTGGGAAATCGCAGGGCTCTCCGTCCCCTCGCCGTCGACTCGTGCTGCTGGTTCGAGACTCGGAGCTGCGGAAAACCGCAGGGTTCCCCGTTGCCTCGTCGCCGATTTGCGCTGCTGATCCGAGAAGCACGGCGTCGCTACCACCGTCAGCACCGCCCTCTCCGACGACCCCCCCTAAAGCTAAATCTCTTTTTATTCATTACTTAGCATTAAATCCTTCTTTTCATGTTACATTCATACTTTGAATTAAATCCTTCTTTTCATGTTACATTCATACTTGGTGATAAAGTTTAAACCTTAAAATGTTTGTTGTATCTTTTTCATGTGGAGCTCACTGGGGTGAGTTCGGTTCTGGTGGGCTTTCCCCTATTGCTAAAGTTTTTTTTTTTATCGAACACCTTCACGGTGGAGGGGTGAGTAGGTCCCTCGTCCCATTTATATCATCAAAACGAAAGATTTATACAAAGATTATCCCAAAAGTGGATTATCTCAGAACAAACACCCGAAAAGCTATTACATAAAACCTCAAGTAAACCTAAAGTTGGGAAGCCCAAGCTGATCCAATCTGCACAGCGCCTTTACCCGGGCCGGAACCAAGCTTCTAGAATAAGTCACCCTCGCTCCCGATTGTGACCCAATGCTTGCAAGGAAGTCCGCAGCTTTATTACCTTCCTTGAAGATGTGCGATACCCTCCATTCCACGCCTTGCAGCTCCTGCCTGCCTAACCACCATGTTGGCATCTGTCTCAATCCACAGTCTATTGCCATGTTGCTTGGCCAGTTCCACACCCACCAGCAGGGCCGAAACCTCTGCTTCCAGGCTCGAACCCCCCTCAAAGCCTGCAGAAAAAGCAGTTTCAATCTCTCCCTCATGATCTCTCACCACACCCCCCCACCTGCTCTTCGTGGTTCAAGCTGAAAAGCTCCATCCACATTAAGTTTTATCCAACCCATATCTGGGGGGCCTCCACTACACCCTTCCTACTTTCCTCCTCTGCACCACCATCTCCCCACCGCACATCTCCTCCAGCTTCGGGCAACAATCCCTCCACTGATCTGGATTTAACACCTTAGCCACCACCAAATGCTTTAAACGCGTATTCACCCTTCTAATTATATTCTCAACATCAAAAGTCTTGTCCCGGTACACCCTTTCATTCCTTTCTGACCAAATAAACCAAAGAATTAAACAAGGGATTATGTTGCAGAGGTGCTGACCTGTTCACACTCACAAATATCTTTGCCACCATCAAAATCTCAGTTCCATGTTCTCACCTACCTCTTCAAACTCCGGGACTTGAGGAAACCATCTTGCGAAGTGCTGCCATACTCTCCTTGCTGCCCCCCCCATTAACAAAAAGGTGAAGCCTAGATTCCACCTGTGGGTTCTTGCAGCATCTACACATGGACGCCAAGGAAACTCCCCTCCAGTGTAGCTTCATATCCACAGGAATTCTATTGGCCAATAACCGCCAGAGAAAGATGGTGATTGATAGCCCAATAGCCTTACCCCATATCATTTCGAAGATCAACTGCTTCCCAACTCTATTCCTTACCAGATCCCATGCCGAAGCTAGGGTGAAGTCCCCATTTCCAGCCAACTTCCATCTTCCCCTATCCCTTTCCCTCCTATCAAAGGGGATTTGTATAATTTTTTCAACAACCTCCTCTGGTAAACCCTCTTCTTCAGACATCCTCCAGAGCTCCATCTCATTCCACTGTTCCCCATTCCATAAATCCTTAATTTTCAGCGAGGGACGAGTCAGCCTAGAGTTGCACAAGTTTGCCAGAGGATAAGCCATCACCCACTAGTCATACCAAAAAGCTAATGTTCCCATCCCCCACCACCCATCTAACTTGCTCCCTACACAAATCCCCCACCTTAAACAACCTTCTCCACATTGGGCTAAAACGGTTAGACCTATAAGCCACCAAAGGAAAGGCAATCGAGCAGTATTTCTGCATCATATACCGAGCCCACAAGGAGTCCTGCTCTCTAAACTGCCACCACATCTTGAGGCTAAACGCCTCCACAGAATCAGCCAAGTTCCTAATGCCCAAACCCCCTTCATCAATTGGAAGACAGACTCTCTGCCACTTGATCCAGTGAGTCTTTTTCGGAGTGTTACAGGATCCCCACAAGAAACGCGCCATCACCTGTTCAATTTGCTTCAGCGCCCCTTTTGTAGGGTCTAAAACCTGGAAGATATGAATAGGAAGAGCCCCAAGAACACTTCTTATCAAGGTTAAACGGCCCCCAAACGATAAGTGTCTATGGCTCCAGCTGTGGACCCTTGCCGAGATTTTCTCACGAATGAACATAAATAGACTTGTTTTCTTTCGACCTTTAAAAATTGGGGATCCAAGGTAGAAGAAGGGGAGACTCCCCTGTTGGAATCCGCTGATCTCCCTCACTTCTCTCGCCCAAGCATCATGTTTTTTATCCATGTAAAAACAACTCTTCTCCACATTTACTTTCTGACCCGACACTTCTATATAATGCTTTAAGCATTCTGTGATCTGCACGATAGTTGAATTCTTGGCCTGCGAAAAAATCATGATATCATCAGCGTAAGCCAAGTGTGAAATCGCCATAGTATACCTTGCCGTGCGATACAACATCTCCTTCCTTCCCAAAATGAGTCGATCAAGCAGTCTGGATAAATAGCCTGCTGCAAGGATAAATAAGGATGGGGAAATCGGATCCCCTTGTCTGAGGCCACGTGATGATTTGAAGAAACCAGTCGTGCTCCATTAATTAGCACCGAAAACCAGCAAGGAGATATACAATTCCCGATCATAAGTAGCCATTTTTCCGAGAACCCCATCTTCCTTAAAACCTTAATCAGGAAAGGCCATTGCACGCGGTCATAAGCCTTTTCCATATCAAGCTTTAAAACCATATTTGGGGACGTCACTCCCTTCCATATTTCATGAAACAATTCTTTAGCCAAGAGAACATTGTCACTGATCATCCGTCCTCTAATAAACCCACTTTGATTAGGGACAGTAAGCATAGGCAGGAGGGGAGCCATTCTAGACGCGAGGAGCTTGGAGATAATCTTGTTCATTACATTACATAAACTAATAGGTCTATATTCCGCCCATTTTGTAGGAACTTTCTTCTTTGGAACGAGGACAATTAAGGTTGCTGCAATACCTCTCGGGATTTGGTTCCCTTTAAAGAAATCAAGAACCGCCTCAATTACATCAGCCCCTATGATCTCCCAGCAAGCCTGAAAAAACAAGGCTGAGTATCCATCCGGCCCCACAGCACCATCCAAATTAATACTGAAGACTATCCGTTTTATTTCCTCTACCGAGGGAGCCATGTCGAGCCTGTCCATGTTCACGTCAGCTAGGAGAGTTGAGAGTATCTAGATCAGGATCTCCCAAAGGCCGCACATCATCAGTCAAGAGTGCCTTAAAAAAAATTTCTACCGAGCTACGAATATCCGCATCCTTTGTAAGTACCTGTTCTCCATCTTCAATCATTAGAATTCTTGATTTAATCCGTTTCTGCTTCACTCTGCCTTGAAAAAATCTAGTGTTCCTTTCCCCCTCCGCTACCCATTTTAACGCCGCCTTTTGTCGCCAAAAATCCTCCTCCATTTTCAGCCTTAAAATAAGCTCTGTCGCCGTTCGATTCATTTCAACTTGAAGCGCTGGACAATTATTCTGGTCATGTCTTTCAGCAGCTTCCTTGGTTTCAGATTCAGCCTTCCTTAGCTTCTCAAAGATGTTACCAAAGACCACACGATTCTATATTCCCAAACTTCTTTTAAGCCGGCTCAGTTTGATTTGCACATTAATCATACCTTTCGTACCCGTTTCTTCTCTCCAGCACCTCTCCACTTCCTTAAGAAACAAATGATGACGCACCCACATATTTTGGAACCGAAAGGAAGGTCTGACCCGAGGCCCCGGGAATCGACAAATGACCCGAAGATGGCTGTGGTCCGATAGTATTCTGGGGAGGTTGGACACTCTAGTGGACTCAAACATATCTACCCATCCTTCACTAATGAGGACCCTATCCAATCTTTCATAGATGTCCCCTCTTGTCCAAGTAAATTTGAGCCCATCCGCACCGACATCTAACAACTGACAGTCGCTAATTGTCTCTGCAAAGTCCATCATCTCCCTAGTTTTCCTACCTTGTCTCCTCACCCCTCCCTGCCTCTCCTCCTCCGACACATACACATTGAAGTCACCTCCTACCAACCAGGGGCAGCCATCTAACCTTGCTGCAAGTTCCCGAAGTTCTTAGCACCATATTGCTAAAGTTCTTATCACCATATTTCCAAATTCTGAGCCTAATTGTGTTGCCTGAAGTAATAGTAGGGCTTACTACTGCTGCACTATTTTCGTGTTCAGGCTTAAGCTATGAAATGATGGTGTTGAGGGTAAATGGTTTAACTTTCCTCATCTTGAGCATGTTATGCTCTAGAGGTCTATTATGTTGTGCTTAAGTTCTCTTCTATGAACATATGCATATGTTCTATTACTTTTAGGAGAAGGATGGTTACCTACTGAGTTTGCTTTGATCTCTTTCTCCGGCTACCTTCCCTAACTTCGATCTCCTTAGCTTTGATCTTCTTTCACCTCACAACTTGCTATAAGGCTGAGCAATTATGTGGTGGTGGGAGGAGAATGGAACCGAGGGGTGGCATTTATAGAAGTTTTGTAACTGGTAGCCTGTTAGGGCTGAGGTACTTGGCTGAGAATAGGGATTCATGGCTGTGCAGCTGGCTGCCTTACTCTGCAGCTCTGCATAGTATGTACTCTGAGCCCCTTGACTCCTTTTGTGATTGTTTCTGGTGTTTCATGGTAGTGGCTGTACTCTGCAGCAACTCGCAGGGTGTACTCGTCCATTTATTGGCATTGCAACATATTTTACTATCCGTTTGCAGGGTGTTTTTTTGCTCCCATTTATAACTACGGTCTGCTGCACTCTGTAGCCTGCGGTGTCCATGCAGTTGCACCATGTTGTCTCACCCCATCTCCACAAGTTTTTGGTTTCCAATTCTTAAGGTATATTTGTCTCTTTTCTTACTTGGTTCGCCTATCAAGACCCTAGCATCTTATGCATTTTTCTTGGTTATTTTTGGGTGGTTATCGACACGTTTGCGGGACTGATCATCTACGATGATCAAATGCCGTCTCGGCCCCGCTTCCACCGTTAGTTGAGCTGACGACAGGTGCTAAAACGTGCCGAAGCTAGCTCCATTATTTTCCCTTCGCATTGTTATAGAGTAGTTCGACTTTTAATTTTCCATCTTCATTCCACCATGTATGTAGTAGCTCATATAGTTGGTGTGTATTCAATTTCAAACATTTGTAATTTGCTAGCTTTGGAATTTCTGGAATTTGTATTTATATTCTTTTTCAAGAAATAAAATACTCCTTCACACTTTATATAAAGTTCTAGTATTTATTTTGAAAATCTCAAGAATCTAAGTCTCGGCTATTACATTCTACCTCCTTAACAAAAATTTCGTCCCGAAATTTTGTCTCGGTTAGGCAAAAAGCTGTGGGTATTTCTCTTTCATCTGGTCCTCGAGATCCCATGTCGCCTCCTCGCGGTCGTGGTGCTTCCATAGAACTTTCACTGTTACAATAGTTTTATTTCTTAACTCTTTAACTTTTCTGTCCAGAATTGCTTCTGGCTTATCTTCATAACTCAAATCTGGTTCTAACGCCACTTCTTCTTGGAGTACTATGTGTTTGGGGTCAAACACATATTTCCTTAACTGTGATACATGAAACATGTTGTGAACATTCCCGAAGCTTGGCGGGAATGTTAATCTGTATGCCACAGGGCCGACTGTTTCTAGGATCTCGTAATGTCCGATGAAACGCGGTTTTAGCTCGCCCTTGACGCCGAATCTAGTTATCCCTTTCGATGCGGATACTTTCAGAAACACTCTGTCTCCTGCTTTGAACTGTAAATCTGTTCTGCGAGCATCTGCATAGGATTTTTGTCTATCTTAAGCTTCTTTGATTCTCCCTCGGATTTGTCAGACAATTTCTATCATTTCCTCTATAGAGTCTGGTCCGAGAATCCTTCTCTCACCAACTTCATCCCAGTAAAGCGGTGATCTACACTTCTTCCCATAGAGTGCTTCATATGGCGCCATATTGATGGTTGCCTGGTATCTATTGTTGTAGGAGAACTCTATACGTGGAAGTACTGACTCCTAGTTTACTCCACGGTCGAGCACTACGGCTCTCAACATATCTTCTAATGTTTGAATCATCCTTCCGGATTGTCCGTCCGTTTGTGGATGGAATGTTGTGCTGAAATTCAGCTGAGTGCCTAACTCTCGCTGTAGGCTTATCCAAAATCTAGAATAAATTTTGAATCTCGATCTGAAGTGATCGTTACTGGTACACCATGCTGGCGCACGATCTCTTGCACATAAATATGTGCCAACTTGTCTGATCCGTATGTGATACGAATAGGTATGAAGTGAGCACTTTTGGTGAGGCGATCTTTAATCACCCAGATGGCAGTGTTTCCTCGCTGAGATTTTGGCAATCCTGTCACAAAATCCATTTCTATATGCTCCCATTTCCATTCTGGAATCTTGAGAGGCTGCAACTTCCCATAGAGTCGTTGATGTAAAGCCTTCACTTGCCGACAAGCCAGGCATCTTTCTACAAATGAAGTTTTGCTTCTCTTCATGCCATCCCACCAAAATTACTTCTTCAAGTCCTGATACATCTTCGTACTTCCAGGATGGGCAGTGTAAGGCGTCTCATTAGCTTCACTCATGATCTCATTCCTAAGTGCCTCGTCGTTGGGTACGCATAGTCTTCCTTCAAAAGTGAGAGCGTTATCCGCCTCTTCGCGGTAACTGTCCTCTTTGCCGGTCCTCACTTTGAGACGAGTCTTTTCTAAGGCCTCATCGCGTCTCTGGGAGTCGATGATTCTGGCTTTTACATCTGGTTCTACGGCCAAGGTGGAAATTTGCTGTCCACTGTTTGCGGGGCTCTTACTATTTCCAGTCGCATCTTGACGAATTCCCGGATAAGCTCTTCCTCTTGTGTGAGGAAAGTAGCCACTTGAGGTACAGTCTTTCTGCTCAAGGCATCTGCTACCACATTAGTTTTGCCTGGATGGTAATTTATACCACAGTCGTAGTCCTTAACTAATTCCAGCCATCTGCGCTGTATCATATTCAGATCCTTCTGTTCAAAGCGTGCACCACTGCTGCTAATCTAGGTCATGCGTCGGGTAGTTCAAGTCATACGGCCTTAACTGGTGTGACGCGTACGCTATCACCTTGCCCTTCTGCATCAGCACGCACCCGAGTCTGACTTTCGATGCATCTGTATACACCACATAGTCGATCCCCACTTCTGGCACGGCTAGAACTGGCGCTGTGGTCAACTTTTCCTTTAGCAACTGGAAGCTTGCTTCGCATTCTAGGGTTCCAATTGATTTTAACTCATTTCCTAAGCTGTTGAGTCATTGGTCTCGCTATCTTAGAAAATCCTTCAATGAATCTTCGGTAGTATCCTGCAAGTCCTAGGAAAACTCCGAATTTCATTGGGTGTCGTTGGTGACTGCCAACGTTGCACGGCTTCCACTTTAGCAGAGTCCACTCGGATCCCTTCCACTGCACTATGTGTCCAAGGAAATTCACTTCGTTGAGCCAGAACTTGCACTTGCTAAACTTAACATAGAGTTTCTCGGCTCTTAGCGCCTCTAAGGTGGTCCTCAAGTGCATCCTCGAGCTCCTTCTCATTCTTCGAGTAAATGAATACGTAATCTATAATACTAGGATGAACTTGTCCAAATATGAGTGGAATACGCGGTTCATTAGGTCCATGAACACAGCTGGGGCATTTGTAAGCCCAAAAGGCATTACAGTAAACTCGAAATGGTCATATCTGGTGCGATATGATGTCTTAGGTATACCATCCTGTCGAACTCTCAGCTGGTGATAACCTGATCTCAAATCTATCTTCGAGAAGACCCCAGCTCCTCGCAGCTGGTTGAAGAGGTCGTCGATTCTCGATAAAGGTACTTGTTCTTGAGGGTTAACTTGTTCAACTCTCGACGTTCTATCCTTCTTTACGAAGAATTCTGGTGTACCACTTGGTCGCACACTGAGTCTAATAATGCAGGTCTAGTAGTTCTCGTATCTAGATCTTTAGTTCTTCTTATTCCTTAAGCGTCATTCTATATGGTGACTGAGATAATATGACTGATTTAAGTAATTCATTTAGTAATTTATTTCGTCTGGCTAATGAAGCCATTTCTAATCTTAGATTTCATCGTCAGATATTGAGTTCTCTAATGCTTGCATCAATCATAATCGTAGTCATTGAGCTTGTATATTGACCTCGTAGCCTGTCGCTTAGCTGAGGCAGTCTACTTCCAAGTTGCTTTTGTGCTTACCGCGATTCTTTGTCATGATTTAGCACAGACTTTGTTCTACTCGTGTTAATCCTTGAATACTGGATCAGTGCATGTGGAGGTGTTGGCTTCTTTCTCCCAACTCTACTGTCTTCATGCCTGTTTGGTTTGACTGAGCGATTCGTGGTGAAATAATCTAGCATGACTTTCCAAAGTGATCTAGATCTTGTGTCTAGATTAACACAAAACTCTATCGATAGCTCCTTTCTGGGCCGCTTACTTGGGCGTGGCATATTTTAGAATACTTCTTCACATTTTAAATGCTAATGTTTGCCCTTGCTCTATATTATAGGGTTCTAAATCAGTTCTCTTGCGATAACTCTTTAAAGAAGAATTTCGATTCTTCCTTTCATAGTAGGGATGATGAGGGTAGCGATGCTATCATGCGTTTCCTCCTTCTCGAATATCTCTCCTGCTTTAGCTTTTACTGGCCACCTCTCAGATGAATCCCTCTTGCTGATGGGGTTTGCTTCGTTAAATATAAGCTATGAATGTACTCGCATTTTCTCCATGGCTTTCATTACATAACCATGATTGAGTCTTTGTTCTTGTGGCTTACTTATCCTACTCGGAATAAGCATTTCGATCGATCAAACGGCTATGTAGGTCTTTTACGTCATCGGATGTCATTTAATCCACATATATTCCTTGATATTTCTCTACTCAAGGCTAGTTACTTCTCTACATAACATAACATTCGATTTTCTACTAGCTTGTTACAAGCAGTACGTAAACGTGAAATATTTAACGCTTTGTGCTGTCGGTTATGCGATGCTTCTGGCCGGTGCATCATTTTCTGCACATGTCTCAATAGAGACATATTTGTCATGCGTATCTGAAAGAAACTGAGACCATGCCTTTTCTGATAGTCTCGTATCAATAACTCGATGGTTAATCTAATAGTCTTAACTTGGATTATTATTCACACAGGAGAGTATGACTGAAAATTTGAAGGGCTCCTGAATACCCAACTGGACAAGAATAACATCTCTTGTTCAACTCATATGAATTTTTGTCAATAATCGACCTTGAAGGTAAGTGCTGAGTTCATTCAAAGAACTATGTAGCTCAACTGGTTCTAGGTAAACTCATAGAAACTGAGGCTCACCCCTGATGGGAGCTAGAAATAATCATGAGATAGGTCATGAAAACTGGATGGAAATGAATTAACTGTAAATTTCCATAGTGAGCTGCCAAATAGGACAGTACAATTGTCCAATTAAACTGAAAGGATCTGAGCATCAAGGATAGTGGTTCAAACATGTCACTGCCTAAGATGATCAACCGCTAAAATATAGAAACGTAGGCGATTGAAATGAAGGAACATTGATCATGCTTCAAGGGCAATACACTGAAATGCACTATTCAGCAAAAAATCAGCTTGGCCAAGCTCGTTAGGGAAAAGTGCAATATGCTTGCCTTAACTTCAAGCTGCAGAAAAAATTCCGAGACTAGGAATAATACAAGTACTGGAACCGAGATAGAATAATTTCACCTCTGTAGAGAAAAGATTGCTACAACACGGTTTCAAAATAGGGAGGTGAACAAAAGTTCCAACACAATATGAAATTCTTTGAGGAAATATTTAAATAGCGCGACCATTCTGAAGGTCAGGACTGTAAGCATCATAAGAACAGAAATTTCATTAGATGAGTCCAAGAAATCGGGATATAGATCCCCTATATTGTGGTTCAAATGAGACAACAACAAATAACAATGCTTGAAACATAAGAGCATCCCAAACTTGGGAACTGAAACTAGGTCACCGCTTTCGTGAAAAGAATGAAAGTGGCGTACTTCTTGCAAAACGTGAGTGGAGGGGGCTAGGAAAGGGATCGAAAACACGAATAGAATACGGATCAAGTTATATGGAGTGATAACCGAACCGATTGGATCAGTTAGCAAATGTCGTTGCCACTTAATCAATGCACTCTAGTTCTCGCCCTTTTCGCCTTGCCAAAGTAATTTATAACTCCCAATTTTGCACAACTTTAACAGTAAAGCGGCAAGTTCGGGGTCGATCCCACATGGAAGTTGGTGTGTCGAGTGTGTGAGTAGTGAATAGGGGGGGTTGGCTGCTGCCACGCTTTAATTTGGGAGTTTTAACTACTGTTTTAATCTAGACAGAATTTAAACTAGCTAGCTTGATCAACAGAATTCTAACTACTGGGTCAAGTGATTTGCAAGAAATAACAGAAAAGTAAATGCGCGGATTTAAAGCAAAAATAACTTGATTAAACTAAAACTGATTACAGCGTGAAATTAAACTAAGCTAACACTTGGAATCTAAGAAAGCAGAAAACTGAGAAGAATCTCAGCGGGAAACTTGAGTCACGCTAACAGAAATGAGTATTCTGCAGCGCTCCCTTTGGTCGCCCTTCTAACTAAGCTATCTAACTAAGCTATCTAACTAAGCTAGAGAATTGAACTAAACTAAGCTAGAGAGCTGGACTATGCCAGATAACTATGCTAAACTAAACTAGGCGGAAAGTAAAGTGTCTCCCCTTTTCTTGTGGTGGCACACCCTCTATTTATAAGCTCGATTCGGCCTCCAGCTGGATAACGATCTTATCAGGGAATATTCACTCATTCTGAGAATGAGCCACTCATTGATTGCTACGTGCTGTTCTTCTAGAATGTCGACGCTTTTTGGTAACAAATTCGTGACTCGGCTTCGTCCTTACGTCTCATATTCCAGCATGTGTCCCCTTCTAGAACGTCGTCCTAGGTAACAGAATGGTGCGCTGTATCCAGCTCATTTCCTCACGTGCTCTTCTTCCAGAAGCCCGTGGTCCCCTCCTAACTGCTTGATCGCTCCCCTTGATCAACTCCCCCGATTCTGAGCCTTTTATCGCCTTTGTACTTGCTTGATCAGGTCGGCCTTGAAGACTTAGTCAAGTGGTAATTCTGCACATTTAACACTTGTTTTGCGCGATAAACCGATCAAGTAGTAGGTATTTCACCCATAAACCGATGCATGAAATAGGCCGTATCAAACTGCTCACACTTAAAACATACTTGTCCCCAAGTATAAAGAAAAAGAAAAGAAAAAGGATAGGGAAAATTTCAGGCATGGTTTATTTATTATTATTTTTTTTAAGTAAAAGAAAAGACAAAAAGAAAAACAAGACCTTAAGATAAAGACACGTATTCACATGTTTGCATTAGACCGAATAATTTTCCAACAATCATACCCGAGGTCGAGGTCAATCAATTTGTCAGTAGCTTGTGTTCATTCTCTTTCGCCTTTGCTTGATCAAGGTGTCAGCTTGTCAAGATTGCTCAATTAAAAACCACTGTTGTATTCACTCAGTCACTCATTCCTTACCTGAGAAGTTAGGACTGTTCACTCGATGTTGCCATAAATTTAATACCTTGAATCAGACTGCACAAGATAGTTCCTTAAGGCCTTTGATTTAAGGTTGTAACGAGGCTCAAGGTTAGTAACGTATTAGGGTGGGGTCCAGGGGTTCTAAGTTCAAAAATAAAAAATTTTAAAGAAAAATCACATGAGTCAAAAAGCCAAAGATTTGCCTAGACTCGCTAGATCAGAATTGGGATATTTTTTTTTTCTTTGGTGCTCCTTCTTGGTCAGATTTCGACCTTCAGCCTTATATTATTTTTTTTCTTTTGATTTTCTGGGTCAGGTTACAACTATTTCCTGCCCTTTTCTCTTCTCTTTTTTTTTATATATGATTAATGATCAACCCGATTGTCTAACTTGATCAACCTGGCTGCCCATCCTTTTTCTTGCTATCCCCTTTTTGTTACCCTTGACAAACTCTATCTCTTTGACCCTCTTTCCTCATGTGATATGAAACTTTGAATTTGGTTTCAAGGCTTCAAAGAAAGGGAAAGAATGTATAAGCTCGAATTGGCTAACTAGGGGGTGCCTTAACTAATGAGGCGGGTTTGTGGAACGAAGGAAGAACACGGCTCAAATGGTTAAGTCTTAATGCCTTTAGTCATTACTACTTGTGCAATTTTCATCTCAATATTAAAAATCAGCCTCTCATAATTTTTCTTTTGTAAAAATAGTAGAAAGTGTTCTACTTTTGGCTTATAACTCACACATAGAGAGGCTTCACAGTTGGTTTAGAAATTGAGCGTTTCTATCATACTTGCGTCATTCAAATTGATCAAGCTTTTGCAATCAAGTTTTACATGTGACCATACTGAATCCTTTTTCTAACTCTCCCAAGAAGTAATCAAGTCTTCCATTTATCCAATTTCATGCATATTGCCTATTTTATTACTATCTGGAATTTGTTTTTTTTTTCGAAAATTTTTTTTAGCATGTATGATTCTACTGTAACTAAACCGCCCCCTCCCCACTGAATATGAACTCGTCTCGAGGGGCTGGATGCAGTGGAAAGAAGGGTTAGGCACAGGCAACGGCATAACAACAATGAAGGGAAACTTCTCACTCTTAGACCGGACACTGGGCTAAGTGTGAGATAGTGCCAGCAATCAAAACATGCTAATAACCAAATAAAACAAAACAGATATAGGCAGGTGAACAAAACAGATAGCAAAAGTAGGCATGCATACTTCTCACACTTAGACCCAACATAGGTCTAAGTGTGGTGTGGAGCAGAATATCAGTTATACATACCCAAAAATAAGTAAAATTAAAATTATTTTGGAACTTGGAATGAGTAGAGATCAGGGAGGAGGTGTACTTAGGGTTTCCTGTGAGGTTGATTTGGGGATCCTGAAGGTGGCCTGGAAGATGTCGGGCGCCGAGGTGGAGGAGAGCTTGTAGAGGGAGGTGGTGGTTACATAGCGAGGGTCAGCTGGCGAAGCTTCTCTGATACGCTTTCTCCTTCTCCCTAGGACGTCCTTTCATTGCAGCCTGACACCTCTTCAGTGACTGCGCGCGTCCTTCCACCACCTGCCCTGATCAACTCAATCACTTACCACCAATTAAATTCAATTTTTTCTGATCAAGTGGACAATTAATTTCAGATGAGAATTCCATTAATACCAGATTATTTTATTTTTTTTAACTAAGAAAAAGAAATTAACACACGAAAAACTATTTACACTAGCTACGAAGGACTTGATCGAGTTCTCATAGGAAGTCACTTGATCAGTTTAAATAGATTAAGAATTTGTTGCTTGATCAAGCAGACTACCCATGAGTACTCGATCATTCCTTTAACTGTTTACTGTCGAGGGTCAGGCATGAGTAGTGGAATGTCTTCCACCACAAATGTCTACATTCCCTCTCTGTACGGCTTCACCCTATGACCATTCACCATAAATGAAGGCGAGTCTGGATCGCTTCCTTGGAGTTCGATTGCTCCATTCGTTCGGATGGCGACAATGGTATACGGGCCTATCCATCTTGACCTAAGCTTTCCTGGCATCAATTTCAGTCTGGACTGGAACAGCAGTACCTTCTGGCCCACCTTGAGTTCCTTCTTGCGAAGGTTCTTATCATGCCACATTTTCGTTTTTTCTTTGTACCACATGGCAGAGTCATAGGCCTCCAAACGAAGTTCTTCCAGCTCCTGTAACTGCATCCTCCTTTCTGCGGCTCCAGACTCGGTATTCATATTCATTTCCTTGATTGCCCAGTAATCTTGGTGCTCAACTCCCACTGGCAGATGACACATCTTCCCAAATACCAGCCGGTATGGGGACATTCCAATTGGTGTTTTGAACGATGTCCTGTAGGCCCAAAGTGCATCCTCCAGTCGTCGGCTCAAGTCTTTCCTCGTGGGATTGACTGTCTTTTCTAGAATCGCCTTGATTTCTCTATTAGAGATTTCAGCTTGGCCATTGGATTGTGGGTGGTAAGGTGTGGATAAGCGATGGTGGACTCCATATTTTCGCATCAAAGCTTCGATAGTTCTGTTGACGAAATGAGTCCCTTGGTCAGAGATAATGGCCCTTGGTACTCCATATCGGGTAAATATGTTAGATTTCAAGAACTTCGCCACTTCCTTGGACTTATACGTCCTAGTTGCTTTTGCCTCGATCCATTTGGACACATAGTCCACTGCCACCAGTATGTAGAGATTACCTTCAGATGCGGGAAAGGGTCCCATGAAGTCCATTCCCCATACATCGAATATTTCACAGACAATGATGGGGATCTGAGGCATTTCGTCTCTAGTGGATATTCCTCCGGTAAGTTGGCATCGAGGGCACTTCTTGCAGAATTCATAAGCATCTCTATGGATGGAAGGCCAATAAAACCCACTATCAAGTATTTTCCTTGCTGTTTTCTTTGGCCCAAAATGACCACCCCCGCAAGCTAGTGTGTGGCAGTGGATCATCACGTCTTCCTGCTCCCATTCTGGTATACAGCGTCAGATTACTTGATCAGCCCCCATTTTCCACATGTAAGGATCATCCCAATAGTAGTATCGGGAATCGCTTTTAAGTTTTAACTTCTGTGCCCTTGAAATTTCGTCATTTCTAGGTAACTCCCTCTTTACCAAGTAATTAGCCATGTCTGCGAACCATGGCTCCTTCTTCGTGTTTTGTCCCTTGCTTCCTTGATCAGGTATTGACTTGATCAAGCAGAGATGTTCTTCAGGGGAAGCATCTGGAATGGCTTCACCATTGTCTTCTTGCAGAATTCGACTCAGGTGATCTGCCACCTTGTTCTCACATCCTTTCTTATCCACTGCTTCCCAATCAAACTCCTGTAGAAGGAGTACCCACCTGATCAACCGCGGCTTTGACTCTTTCTTTGTCAAGAGGTATTTGATGGCCGTATGATCTGTATAGATAATCACCTTGGACCTAAGCAGATAAGGCATGAACTTCTCAAACGCGAAGACTATTGATAGCATTTTCTGTTCGGTCACATCATAGTTCTTTTGTGCCTGATTCAGAGTTTTGGATGCGTAAAAGATGACGTAACTTTTCCCTTCGATTTTCTGACCTAATACCGCTCCGACCGCATAATCACTAGCATCGCATATCACCTCGAAGGGGTGATTCCAGTTGGGAGCACGTATTATTGGAGAGCTTATCAATCGGTCCTTCAGAAACTAGAAAGCGGCCTTGCAGGCATCTGAGAATTCAAATTCCACATCGTTCTAGAGAAGTCTTGTTAGAGGCTGGGCTATCCTTGCGAAATCTTTGATGAACCTCCTGTAGAACCCAGCGTGCCCTAAAAAGGCTCTTATCTCCTTCTGGTTTGTAGGGTAAGGGAGTTTTGCAACAACTGCTACCTTTGCTGGGTCGACCTCTATTCCCCTGCTGGATACTACATGGCCCAGGACTATTCCTTCAGTTACCATAAAATGGCATTTCTCGAAATTTAGAACTAAATCCTTCTGGCGGCACCTTTCTAATACCCTGTTCAGGCTATGCAGCCCTTGATCAAAATCATCCCCATAGACAGTGAAATCGTCCATGAAGATCTCAATACAATCTTCCAATAGGTCTGAGAAAATGCTCATCATACATCTTTGGAAAGGGCCCGGAGCATTGCAGAGGCCAAAAGGCATCCTCCTGTAAGCATAAGTGCCAAAGGGGCAGGTGAACGTCGTCTTTTCTTGATCATCTGGGTTTACAGCGATCTGGAAATAGCCACTATAACCATCCAGGAAACTGAAGTACTGTTTCCCTGCCAACTTCTCCAGCATTTGATCAATGAACGGCAAAGGAAAGTGATCTTTCTTTGTGGCTTGGTTCAACTTTCTATAGTCTATGCACATTCTCTACCCAGTAACTGGCCTTGTGGGGATTAATTCATTTTTCTCATTTTTCACCACTTGAATCCCTCCTTTCTTAGGCACCATATGCACTGGGCTGACCCAGTTACTATCGGGAATGGAATAGATAATTCCGATTGAAACTAACTTGACAATTTCTTTCAGCACTTCTTCCCTCATGTTGGGGTTGAGTTTCCGTTGTTGATCGCGGTGTGGCTTGGCTCCTTCCTCCAACCGGATGTGATGCATACACAAATCCAGGCTAATGCCTACCAAATCTGTCAGCTTCCAGCCGATAGCCCTCTGATTACTTCGTAATACTTCTAGTAACTTGCCTACCTGCCCTTGGGTCAATTGACTGATTATAATGACGGGCATAGTTTCGCCTTCTCCCAGGAAGGCGTACTTTAAATGTGCTGGAAGAGGTTTCAACTCTTTTGCGGGCTTTGGCTCCTCGGTGGGCAAAGGGTTCTCTGCAGCTTCATCACTCAGTGGCTTTCCTTGATCAAGCTGCTTTGCAATGCTAGATATTTGAGCTATCTTACTCGACCCAGTTGGCTTTGGACGTTCACAAAATTTTGTTATTGCTTCTGCGACGGCTTGGTCGTTCATTTCTCCGACCTTATTTGTTTCAAACCACTCTTCTACTTCTTTTTTGATCTCTTCATCTACTGCTGAGTCTGTGAACTGCCTTTTTAAAAATTCTTCTTCCAAAAATTCTTGCACCAAGGGCTCAGTTACATCCACAGAATACACGTTCTCTCTGTCGGCTGGCCTCTTCATGGCCTCATTGATATTGAACGTATACTGCTCTCCTTTGAAGTCCAGACTGATCGTCCCATTGCGGACGTCTATGATAGTGCTGGCCGTAGACAAGAACGGTCGTCCCAGTAGGACTCCACTCGACTCTTTTGTTGTGTGCTCTGTCATCTTGATTACGAAAAAATCAGCTGGGTATAGAAAGTTATTCACCTTTACGATAACGTCTTCGAGAATTCCTTCGGGGTGAATACATGATGTGTCGGCCAACTATATCATTATATCCGTGTCGACTAGCTTGGCCTAACCCAGCTTCCGGTAGATGGAGTATGGCAGAACATTGATAGCCCCCAAGTCGCACATGGCGTGCTCTACCTGAATGTCTCCGATTGAAATTGGAAGCGTGAACATTCCAGGATCAGTTTTCTTGGAGGGGAGATCGCTTTTCTGGATTACGGCAGAGACGTTCTCATATGTAATTAGTCTCCCTTCCTCATTGACCTTCCCTGCTAGGTAGTCTTTAATAAACTTACTGATCGGGGGCATTTTTAACGCCGTTAAGAGTGGTACCTTCACATCCATGTCCTTGAACATGCTTGCCACGTCGATTGTGGCATCCCTTTTCCTCGTCACCATTCCGCGGTACTGATAGGGCTTAACCCTTTCAGTTTCTTCCTTCTGAGTTTCTTCTGAGGCTTCTCCTCCAACCCTTTCCTTGCCTTTTTCTTCCACTTGACCACCTCTGCTGGATTCTCCCTTTTCCTCACGGCTTGATCCATAAACAGTTGGTGGAGATATCGCAGGATGGCTGGGGCCTTGGTAGACCCTTCCTGACCGCAGGGATACTTCACTAATATTCTCATGACCAGGTGTTTGCATGGTAGCTTCATTCCTGTCACGACTGCCCATACTAGGGGTACTACAAACGTGGCGATCGTGACCAACAATAATGACAACATACAAGGATGACAGTTTATGAAAACTCAATTAGCTTAAAGGAAGAAAATATTTTAGTTTAAAGAAGTTTAATGTTATAAGTTTACTATTAATTAGAAACGACTTATGACAGCTATTTTTAAAAGAAGAAGCGGAGAAAATAAATATTAAAATTCAATTAACTTCTAAAAGAAAACATTTGGTTTAATCCACGGAAAAACCATTTTAGAGTAACAAGGTAAACACAAGGTTAAAGTCTAACACAACTAAACATGCTCAAACACAGTACGAAAAAGAATAAAGTCTTAAGGCATAGTTCAAAAATATAGCAGCGGAAATAAGGTTCAAAGAGAGTCAAGGATGACGCATATGTATGAAGACACAACGCACCCTAAGTTCTTAGGCCAACTCAACATCCTCCGCAACATCCCGCTCAACCTGCACATAAAGAAAACATATGCAGGGCTGAGTACTTGTTGTACTCAATGGGCTCATGCCGAAAATATTTTATAATAGTTATGTCATCTATACCAGTGATCTCGAGTATTTATGTGTAGTTAAGAAGATATCACGAGAACACAAAAATATTTCAAAGTCTGGCCAGACAAATTATATCCCCACTTCACATCAATCCATCAATCACAATCATCATATCACAGTGCGACAATAGTGTGGCCACACTATTCGCCCACGAGACCGGCCGACTAGCAAGGACGGCTCACGATCCCACCAGTGTACACAGCCTGATAGGATTTGTGGCACTACTCAGACCCGAATTAGTTTTCACAACACAACCATGTAGCCAAACGGAGCAAGCTCAGACGAACTAGGCATCAGGCAACAATCTCACAAACAATAACAACATGGCATGACATAACAAGTTAAACCACCCTTATAACACCACCTCATATTTTTGGAAAAATAAAGAGATTTGAAAAAGAAAGCCCACCTCGATTGCTTAACAATACAAAATCCAACTTATGGCAACTCTCGTTCCTCGAGCTCACGTATACACAATCACCCTTGCCAACGACAACACAATCAGCCTTCCATCAATTTATATTATCATGCATGTCCTATCGTTCTTTTTTTTCAATCCCTTAAATTACCCGTCCCAACATTCATCAACATAAGGACAAACAAGCCATAATATTTCTCAACGTGTCACACATAATCACGTCATAGGATACCTTCTCAAATCATACATGCATAATATAATTCATTAAAACTTGGCAACAAGTGATATTTCCACATAACAACAAATCTGACAGAACTACGCGGTTGGTTTGTAGAAATCACTAAAAATCCAACCGACCTCATATGAAGCTAAACTTTGGTCACAACACGGTAGACACATTCAAGTTCATCCAGTTAAAAATTTTACACTCAAATCATGTCATTTGGTCAGTCAAAACATTAATGCAACTCTCTGGTCGGAACATAAAAATTCTGGCAGCACTGCGCAGTTCATTTGAAAAATTCACCAAAAATTCATCCGATGCCCAATGAGGCTGAAATTTTCACACAACTCAGAAGACACTTCAAATTTTCATCTAGTTCAAAATTCACATAAAAAAGAGGTCATTTGGTTGGTCAAATAGAAAACGGAACTTTCTGGGCGAGAACACAAGTTTCTGGTAGAATTGGGCAGTCAACTTTAAACATTTATTAAAAATTCATTTTTCGACAAAAATGGCTGAAATTCACACGGAACACAGAAAACACCTTGAAATTTACTCAGTAAATATTTTATGCCAAAATTCGGTCGTTTGATGGGTCAAAAATACGTCGGAACCCACTGTCCAAATACCACAGTTTTCAGGTTT
The DNA here is from genome assembly GCF_004379255.2 of Salvia splendens. NCBI lineage: Eukaryota > Viridiplantae > Streptophyta > Magnoliopsida > Lamiales > Lamiaceae > Salvia > Salvia splendens. The sequence continues at coordinate 18,756,672 of NC_056043.1, read as the reverse complement.
CACAATTTCGAAATTGGGGTTACTTCCTCATTCATCCAAATACAATTTTTCATGCTTACAACGCACAATCGTGCTTAAAAGGTTCTCACAATCATGTTCACAATCTCACATCATTCACCAATGATTCAATCAAACTTCACACATATTCATTCAAAATCGCATATTCACCAATGTTCTCATACAAACACAAATTCCCACCGATTAATTATGTGATCTAAGATTCTTACACTCACTATATGCATGAAGGAATCAAGAACAAGGTTTCAATGGAGAAGATGAGGAAAAGATTCAATTATACCTTCTTGGATCGAAAACCAAACGGTAGAAGCAAGGATTGATGCGATTCGTCGGGAACTCTTGACAATCAAACTCCAATGGATGCAAGAACAAGGATTGGAAGGAATTTTGGAGAGGGTGAAGAGAGGGAGGAAAAATGTGTGGGGGAGGATGGAGGAGGCGTGTGAATTGTGGGAGAGATTAGGGTTAGTTTTTTTTTATTTATAATCAAGGATTTATTCCTCCACAAAAAAAACAATTAAAAATTGTTGAAGGAGAATAGGAATTAAGAAGTAGGCGTATACTTTTGAGAGGAAAGGGGTTGTGGAATTTTTTTTTACTAATTAATTAGAGATATGGTTCAAATCAAATTTATTTGGAGAGAAAGAATCCCACAAAATAGGAACAAAATATTAATCCCTTTAAAATATAGGGAGGGGTAAAAAATTATGATTATTTCCACAAGGAAATAATTTAAATCATAATTTAAATAGGCTAAGGAAAGATTTGGCAAGATATGGTAAGATTTAATTAGATTTTAATTCAAGGAAATAAACAAAGTACCAATTAAATCTACAAAACAATTCCTTCTCCTAATTAATAGGAGAATTTCGAAAATTTCAAGGGATGGACAAGTGGTCGAAAATCATGTAGAATAACATAGGGACAATTTGGTTTGAATTTGATTTCCGTTCGACGGACGTTAGCATACGACTTCTGCCTATCTTGAGCTTCCTTGATCCTTGCGCGGATTTGATGCACAATTTCGGTCATTTCCTTTATAGCGTCGGGTCCTAACATCTTCCTCTAGCCAACTTCATCCCAATATACAGTGGGGATTGACACTTCCTGCCATACAAGGCTTCATACGGAGCCATATCGATCGTCGCTTGGTAGCTATTGTTGTAGGCGAATTCAACCAACGGTAGAACAGTTTCCCAACTTTCTCCACGATCTAAGACAACAGCTCGCAGCATATCCTCGAGCATTTGAATCGTCCTCTCTGACTGCCCGTCTAATTGCGGGTGATAAGCAGTGTTGAAGTTCAGTTGTGTGCCCAATTCCCGTTGCAAACTCATCCAAAACTATGATGTGAACTTCGTATCGCGGTCGGACACAATGGTCTTTGGCACCCCATGCAAACGCACAATCTCATTCACGTAGAGCTTTGCTAACTTGTCTGCGCCATAAGTAATTCGAATCAGTAAAAAGTGCGCGCTTTTAGTTAGTCGATCGATGATCACCCAAATCGCAGTGTTGCCCTTCTGTGACTTTGGCAAACCCATCACGAAATTCATAGCTAAATGCTCCCACTTCCATTCGGGAATTTTGACTGGTTGCAACTTCCCATATGGCCGTTGGTGTAAGTCCTTTACTTGTTGGCATGCTAGACATCGTTCAACATATGACGCACGTCTCCTTTCATTCCACTCCACAAAAAAAACGTTACTTCAAATCTCGATACATCTTCGTGCATCCGGGGTGAGCAGTGTAAGGCGTGTCGTGTGCTTCACTCAAAATCTCATCTTTTAGCGCCTCATCGCTCGGCACACACAATCGTCCATCGTACGTCAAGGCATTAGCCGCCTCCTCACGGTAATGATCAAGCTTCTCGGCTCTCACCTTCGCACGTAATTATTCCAACTTCTCATCACGTCGCTGGGCTTCTATGAGCTTGGTTCTCAAATCTGGCTCAATCGCTAGCGTCGCCAATCTCGCTTCTACTGTCTCGGGCGCTTTCACTATTTCCAATCTCATCTTGTCGAATTCGTGAATCAACGCTTCCTCTTGCATTAGGAAATAAGCCAGTTGAGATTGGTTCTTCCTATGTAAAATTATTCCAACTTCTCATCACGTCGCTGGGCTTCTATGTAACATCGCTCTAAGAACTATGGATTCCACGCTGAGATTCTTCATGTCATTGCCGCTAATAATGATAGTCGGAATCCATATCTTCATAAAATCCTTTGCATGTCATAATGACTATCCTCGTAGGACATTGTTATCATCCTCGTGCTCCTTAGCAGGGTATGAAGATCATCTCCATCATGTTGGCACTTATGCAAGATTACACTATACTAATTTAAATCGCGAGTTTGATCGCTCGTCGTTGCATGAAAATATCTCTTAGCATCGGTTCTTCTTGTCTCGCACCTTGACTTAAGCGTTTGCCTAAACTCTCATATTCTCGTACGTTTCATTGCTCGGAAAAGCAATTGTTAAGTTTTCAACTTAGAACTACGATTCGCGCGGTCAACTAGGCTTATATTTTAGGTACTCTAAGTTCAAAACACAATTCATCATCTCATAGATCATCATCTACTTCAATATACGTCATTCATACCTCATGATAAACACACCACATTTTCACATCCCATAGCAAAACACTTTCGAACTTCACATTATATTCAAAACTTTTGAAACAAAATTTCTTTACACTTTCACACTTTCCTAAAAATTTTCCACATCTCACTTTTAAAGTAAAAGTTTTGACTCAAACTAAATCGTAATTTCGCATCAACTTTCATCATTCGTATAAAACATTCCATAGAATAACACATCATACCTCACACCTCATAACATACATAACATCACACTTCCACAACTCAATTTTCCAAACGAAGTAAATTTTTTTTTGTCGAAACTCAATTTTTTTTTTATTTTTTATTTTTTGAACAATTCATAAACACAACATTTTCCATTGATCAATTAATTTTCTCAAAAGAAAGAACTAACATATTTTCATTTAAAGTTCAAAGATATTTTTTTTTTCAAAAAGTTCCAACAACTTTCCACAACATAAATATTTTTCCCACTAGAACAACTAGTCTTTAATATTGCAAAACTCATAATACATTTGCATTCCAAACAAAACACTCATGCACTTCACATATATGTTTGAAACAACATTTTTAGATTACTCATCTTTTCTCAAAAAAATTTCAACATTCTCAAAACAACTCATTAATTTCCATCTTTCATGTAAAACACGCCATCTTCCCATAATCACATGCTTATGTCATAACACTTTCACACACATAGCACATACTTCAGTCATCAGGCCAATCTTGCTCATGTCTCACATAATCATACCATAACAATATCACATTCAAACATACAACACGTGCTTAAATCATCTTCTCAATTCACGCTCATATTCCACATGTTCACACTATCACAATATTGTTTTCACCCATAATACACGCGTTTAAATCATCATGGTCACATTCAACATATGTATGTCATCATATCATTTATTCTCGAATTTCAACATGAAAATAACATCACATCATCACGTAATTACATGCTCATCCATTCTTTTGCCCAAAACATCCTCATCATATCGTCAATTTTATACATCGTTCACACATTTCATCAACAACTTAAAACATACCTCACTTTCCTTGGTTGAGCGTGATGCTTTGGATGTTGAGCCTTCGTGACACTTCTAGTCAATAAGGGTTCACTAATCTAGACTTAAGGTAAAAGAAGACTCTCGGACCAGAGTGAAAGAACGAAGCTCTGATACCACTCTATCATGACCGCCCATACTAGGGGTACTACAAACGTGGCGATCGTGACCAACAATAACGACAACATACAAGGACGGCAGTTTATGAAAACTCAATTAGCTTAAAGGAAGAAAATATTTTAGTTTAAAAAAGTTTAATGTTATAAGTTTACTATTAATTAGAAACGACTTATGACAGCTATTTTTAAAAGAAGAAGCGGAGAAAATAAATATTAAAATTCAATTAACTTCTAAAAGAAAACATTTGGTTTAATCCAAGGAAAAACCATTTTAGAGTAACAAGATAAATACAAGGTTAAAGTCTAACACAACTAAACATGCTCAAACACAGTACGAAAAAGAATAAAGTCTTGAGGCATAGTTCAAAAATATAGCAGCGGAAATAAGGTTCAAAGGGAGTCAAGGATGACGCCTATGTATGAAGACACAACGCATCCTAAGTTCTTAGGCCAACTCAACATCCCGCTCAACCTGCACATAAAGAAAACATATGCAGGGCTGAGTACTTGTTGTACTCAATGGGCTCATGCCGAAAATATTTTATAATAGTTATGTCATCCATACCAGTGATCTCGAGTTTTTATGTGTAGTTAAGAAGATATCACGAGAACATAAAAATATTTCAAAGTCTGGCCAGACAATTTATCTCCCCACTTCACATCAATCCATCAATCACAATCATCATATCACAGTGCGACAATAGTGTGGCCACTCTATTCGCCCACGAGACCGGCCGACTAGCAAGGACGGCTCACGATCCCACCAGTGTACACAGCCTGATAGGGTTTGCAGCCCTACTCAGACCCGAATTCATTTTCACAACACAACCATGTAGTCTAACGGAGCAAGCTCAGACGAACAAGGCATCAGGCAACAATCTCACAAACAAAAACAACATGGCATGACATAACAAGTTAAACCACCCTTATAACACCACCTTGAATTTTCAGAAAAATAAAGAGATTTGAAAAAGAAAGCCCACCTCGATTGCTTAACAACACAAAATCCAACTTATGGCAACTCTCGTTCCTCGAGCTCATGTATACACAATCACCATTGTCAACGACAACACAATCAGCCTTCCGTCAATTTATATTATCATGCATGTCCTATCGTTTTTTTTTTTCAATCCCTTAAATTACCCGTCCCAACATTCATCAACATATGGAACATTCATCAACATAAGGAAAAACATGTCATAATATTTCTCAACGTGTCACACATAATCACGTCATAGGATACCTTCTCAAATCATACATACATAATATAATTCATTAAAACTTGGCAACAAGTGATATTTCCACATAACAACAAATCTGGCAGAACTGCGCGGTTGATTTGTAGAAATCACTAAAAATCCAACCGACCTCATATGAAGCTAAACTTTGGTCACAACACGGTAGACACATTTAAGTTCATCCAGTTAAAAATTTCACACTCAAATCATGTCATTTGGTCAGTCAAAACATTAATGCAACTCTCTGGTCGGAACATAAAAATTCTGGCAGCACTGCGCAGTTCATTTTGAAAATTCACCAAAAATTCATCCGATGCCCAATGAGGCTGAAATTTTCACAAAACTCAGAAGACACTTCGAATTTTCATCTAGTTCAAAATTCACATCAAAAGGAGTTCATTTGGTCGGTCAAATAGAAAACGGAAATTTCTGGGCGAGAACACAAGTTTCTGGTAGAATTGGGCAGTCAACTTCAAACATTTATTAAAAATTCATTTTTCTACAAAAATGGCTGAAATTCACACGGAACACAGAAAACACCTTGAAATTTACTCAGTAAATATTTTATGCCAAAATTCGGTCGTTTGATGGGCCAAAAATACGTCAGAACCCACTGTCCGAATATCACAGTTTTCAGGCTTCACAATTTCGAAATTGGGGTTTCTTCCTCATTCATCCAAATACAATTTTTCATGCTTACAACGCACAATCGTGCTTAAAAGGTTCTCACAATCATGTTCACATATAATCTCACATCATTCACCAATGATTCAATCAAACTTCACACATATTCATTCAAAATCGCATATTCACCAATGTTCTCATACAAACACAAAATTCTCACCGATTAGTTATGTGATCTAAGATTCTTACACTCACTATATGCATGAAGGAATCAAGAACAAGGTTTCAATGGAGAAGATGAGGAAAAGATTCAATTATACCTTCTTGGATCGAAAACCAAACGGTAGAAGCAAGGATTGATGCGATTCGTCGGGAACTCTTGACAATCAAACTCCAATGGATGCAAGAACAAGGATTGGAAGGAATTTTGGAGTAGGTGAAGAGAGGGAGGAAAAATGTGTGGGGGAGGATGGAGGAGGCGTGTGAATTGTGGGAGAGATTAGGGTTAGTTTTTTTTTTATAATCAATGATTTATTCCTCCACAAAAAAAACAATTAAAATTTGTTGAAGGGGAATAGGAATTAAGAAGTAGGCGTGTACTTTTGAGAGGAAAGGGGTTGTGGGATTTTTTTTACTAATTAATTAGAGATATGGTTCAAATCAAATTTATTTGGAGAGAAAGAATCCCACAAAATAGGAACAAAATATTAATCCCTTTAAAATATAGGGAGGGGTAAAAAATTATGATTATTTCCACAAGGAAATAATTTAAATCCTAATTTAAATAGGCTAAGGAAAGATTTGGCAAGATATGGTAAGATTTAATTGGATTTTAATTCAAGGAAATAAACAAAGTACCAATTAAATCTACAAAACAATTCATTCTCCTAATTAATAGGAGAATTTCAAAAATTTCAAGGGATGGACAAGTGGTCGAAAATCATGTAGAATAACATAGGGACAATTTGGTTTGAATATAATTTGGATAAATATTCCAAAGCGATTAATTAAATCCAAGAAAGAGAATATAATTTCCAATAATTGAAGGGATCGACAATTTTCAATAATTTGGCTAGAGCAAAAATGCATGATATCATTTATTTAATTCCCCACATTGGAAAATGTATATAACACTGTGTTCCACATCACTCGCGCCAATTTATTTCACATAACCAACTCGATCAAATAGATACAAATACATTTCATAAAAGAAATTTTTATTCGACATCCTTATTAAAATAAAAGTCGCAAAAATTTTTGGGGTATTACAATTCCGCTTCAACTCGCCCAGCGATACTGCAACTTGAGAGAGTTGTTTCGTCAGCATCTCCAATGCCGCCCGCTGCTCTTTTTTAGCCTCCTGGATTTCCCGCACTGCATCATTTGTATGGTGTGGTATCAACATTTCTACGTGGCTTTCGTTGGGGTGTCTGTTGTATCTTTGATTCGGTGGTCCTCCACTATAGTTGGGCTGCGGGTGGTCAGATTGTCCGTAGTATTCTTGTCGATACCGCGGCTGGTTGTACTGTTGATTTCCCCGTAGGTGTGGTGGAATGTACTTCAGCATCTGGTTGTTCGGTTGCCTTCCCTGGTTGGTAAACTGAGGGCCTGGCTGTTTGTATCCCCAATTTCCCTCCGGTTGTCTGCTTGACCAGTTGGGTTGTTCTCTACTGGCCCAATTTCCTTGAGGTACGTTATGTATCATGTTTCCTCCAAAGTTTGATCTGTCCTGGATCCGTGTGGGCCAGTTGGATTGCCCTTCAGAGGGTTGTACTTGCTGGGTTAATAACTGAAGTGGTTGGTTTTGATCAGTCCATCGAAGATTGGGGTTGTCCCTCCATGGAGCTTCTCTCTGTTTCCCATGGATCCAGTTGCCATTTGTGTTCCAGTGGCCTGCGGCATTTACTTGAGCCTGCGGTTCTTCCTCTACGGGAAACTCGCAATAGTAATGATGTTCTTCTGGAGGTGGCGGCTGCGGTACGTACTGTGTCTCCTTCAGTGCAGGTGGTGGCGGTGGTCTTGTTTTTTCTACTACTTCCAGCAGTTTCTTTTCCATCTGCTCGAATCGAGCCTCCAGCTTTTCATCATTGCCCTCTGTTGTGTGCACTGCTCCTCTCTTGTACTGCCCTCGAGAGGTTTCATACGACCGCTTAGCCTCAATCAGCCTCTCCAAAATATTCTTAGCATGGCTAAAAGGGGTTTTTGAGAAATCCCCTTGTGCTGCGAGGTTGAGGTCATTTTTGCAATCCACCATGAGTCCGCCATAGAAAATCGAGTAGATTTCCTTTTCTCCCAATTTGTGGTTAGGGCATGCTTGAAGCAGCCCTTGGAACCTATCCCAGTACTGGACGAGGGGCTCGTCGTGTTCCTGTCTAGCTTCTGTGATTTCCCTTTTTAGGGCACTTGTTTTTTATGTTGGAAAGAAACGATCGAGGAATATCATGCGAAACTCAGCCCACGTTCTGATGGATCCTTCCGGCAGCCTTGACAGCCAGACACCCGCATCTCCCTTCAAGACATAAGGAATAGCTTTGAGTCTGTAATCTTCAGATGTGGACCCAGCTGGCACGGGCTGAATATCACAGTACCGGCAGAATTTGTCCAGAAAAGCATACGGACATTCCTTCGAAAGGCCATAGAAGTGGGACAAGACGGCCAGTACTCCTGATTTGATGGCAATGGTCTGCATCCCAGGAGTAGCGGTGATGGCATGCGTGGGCTCTCTCTCATCATGAGCATGTACAGAACCGATCCCCGAGTCGTCGATGACAACAACCATCTCTGCTTCCGTTCGTTCTGGTGGTGGTGGTTGTGTTTTCTGCTCGGCGGCTGCTGCTGCTTCTAATGCGGCTCTGCGACGAGTGATAACAACGTCGGCTTCTTGGACTCTCCACTGAGTGTTAGTTCTTCTGTATATCAAGGGATGATTCCAGTAATAGCCTTGGTGGTACCTTCTCATCAACAGCAAAAACAAAAAATGAAAAACAAAATTATATACACCTACGCACTACGCACAAACATAAAGTAACACCATGCTTCCCCGGCAACGGCGCCATTTTGGAGGTGGCTAGGAAAGGGATCGAAAACACGAATAGAATGCGGATCAAGTTATATGGAGTCATAACCGAACCGATTGGATCAGTTAGCAAATGTCGTTCCCACTTAATCAATGCACTCTAGCTCTCGCCCTTTCCGCCTTGCCAAAGTAATTTATAACTCCCAATTTTGCACAACTTTAACAGTAAAGCGGCAAGTTCGGGGTCGATCCCACAGGGAAGTTGGTGTGTCGAGTGTGTGAGTAGTGAACGGGGGGGTTGGCTGCTGCCACGCTTTAATTTGGGAGTTTTAACTACTGTTTTAATCTAGACAGAATTTAAACTAGCTAGCTTGATCAACGGAATTCTAACTACTGGGTCAAGTGATTTGCAAGAAACAACAGAAAAGTAAATGCGCGGATTTAAAGTGAAAATAACTTGATTAAACTAAAACTGATTACAGCGTGAAATTAAACTAAGCTAACACTTGGAATCTAAGAAAGCGGTAAACTGAGAAGAATCTCAGCGGGACTCTTGAGTCACGCTAACAGAAATGAGTATTCTGCAGCGCTCCCTTTGGTCGCCCTTCTAACTAAGCTATCTAACTAAGCTAGAGAATTGAACTAAACTAAGCTAGAGAGCTGGACTATGATAGATAACTATGCTACACTAAACTAGGCGGAAAGTATAGTGTCTCCCCTTTTCTTGTGGTGGCACACCCTCTATTTATAAACTCGATTCGGCCTCCAGCTGGATAACGATCTTATCAAGGAATATTCACTCATTCTGAGAATGAGCGACTCATTGATTGCTACGTGCTGTTCTTCTAGAATGTCGACGCTTTTTGGTAACAAATTTATGACTCAGCTTCGTCCTTGCGTCTCATATTCCAGCACGTGTCCCCTTCTAGAACGTTGTCCTTGATAACAGAATGGTGCGCTGTATCCAGCTCATTTCCTCACGTGCTCTTCTTCCAGAAGCCTCTGGTCCCCTCCTAACTGCTTGATCGCTCCCCTTGATCAACTCCCCCGATTCTGAGCCTTTTATCGCCTTTGTACTTGCTTGATCAGGTCGGCCTTGAAGCTTTGGTCAAGTGGTAATTCTGCACATTTAACACTTATTTTGCGCGATAAACCGATCAAGTAGCATGTATTTCACCCATAAACTATGCATGAAATAGGCCCTATCAGTGAGTCAATCAAAAGTCTTAATAGACGACAGGACATTAACGTATCTCCCGAGCAGGATTGAAAGTACACTATTTTCATTATGACTTGATCTTTATAAAGACCTTGGGAACTTCTTGGTTCATCGTTTAGTATACATGTATATATATATGTATACTATCTGTGTGCTCAAAGGAATGGACTTCCTTTAATTGCTGTCTATGGGTACTACAATAGCACTCCCTGTTGCGTTGTTACTTTTTCATAATTCCTTGGAATTAGGGGTTCTCCCTAACTGATGGGTCTAGTTAGTCTCGTCGCCCTTGAAGGCGGTAACAAATTCTCGTTCTACTAGCACTTGGCCGCTTATGTCGCACCTAAGGTACTTTTCTAAAGCACTTTAGGTTCGCATACATGGGCCCACATGACATCTATACATTTCTGTCAATCTCTTTGAGAATAATTCATAGATACATTAAGCATATCTTATGCAAAGTACCAGCTATCACGTTGCGTCACGCAAGCATTTCAAATAAACATTTTCGTTCCCATATAGGGCTGTGAAATTTCTTTTCTTTTCCTGAAAATCTCATAGAATTTCCTTATCAAATGGAAAATATTTTCTTTCTTTAAAACTCTTTTCTGGACGAGCAGGCGTCTACCCCTGTTTCTGGTATAGTTGATCGTGTCGAGCTGAGGTGTTGGGATCTTGTACATATCATTCTGTTCACTTCCTAGCTTAGTACTATTGTTCTGGACTGAGGCCTTAAGGAAGGTTCTTGGGTCAGGGCGAAAGAAAAATGCTCTGATACCACTCTGTCACGACCACAACTCCCTAGTCAAAGAAAGTGTAGCTATAACGCGACTAAATCTTACTGAAACAGTCTCAACTCATCATAAGAAGCTTAATTCAAGGGAAAATATTGTCTGGATGAGTTTGAGGTACAATCATATTGAATCAGAGTAGTTATGGGGCATGTGTCTTTACTAGAACAAGTTCTAAATTTGCGCAACGGGAGAGTACCAAGACAGATGTAATATGTATGAAGACATACTACACCAGCTATCTTTCTACTTATTTAGTCTTCTGTCCCAACACCTCCTCGGCCTTGACAACGATCAACCTGCACATTAAGGAAAACAAAATGCAGGGTTGAGTACTTGATGCACTCAGTGGCCTCATGCCGAAAACATTTCTCTTTTAGTTGTCAACAAACTGAGTGAACACGGGGTTTTTTCTAAAAATAAGTCCCGGTCACTAGAAACTGTTATTTCTTTCTGATAATAGACTGCAGTCATTTAAACTTCTGATGATATACCATATCTAATCTGGTGAGCCAGGAATGTGGCCACATTACTGGACCGGCCAACGCTGGCGCTAGCTCACGGTCCCTGGTGTACACTAGTCCGAGTAGGGTTTGCTGCCCTACTGGGACCCGAATTCGATTTAAGTGGTTGGCATAGCCAACAGATAGGCAATCATAAATAAAAAACTGGGCATGACAACTCATTCAAAATAATCATATTTTCACATAAAACACGCTTTAAAAGCAAAGAAGAGCCCACCTCATCTACTTAAACTCTTTCAAACGAGTGCTTTTCCTGTCCTGAGATTACGCGTCGTGCGACGATGTTCCTTTACAAAAATTAATATACTTAAATTAGGCTTTAAGTAATTTTTCATCTAGCATGAATGCATGCCTAAGCGTGTGCTCTTTATTTTATTTCCTTCTTTCTAAAAAGTTTTGAAATCTAATTAAATCGGCGATTTAATTTATTCGGAACTGGCCGAACTGTTCGGGTATTAAAGTTTCGCGCATTATCTTAAGTATTTTAAAATACTTACTTTGACTAATTAAAAGTCCACTTTAATTATTTTTCGAATACTATCTCAACACGGCTTAAAAATTCTTTTCTTCCTTGGCTTAGGAGTTTAATCCCATTATACTTTTGAACTAAATTAATAAGAGGCTCTTCACTAAAATTATTAATCCAAGAAATAAATTCTTAGGCCCAAACAGGGATTAATTATTCTAGCCTAGACTATTTAATTTTTGGCCCAGCTCTCTTCTTCTTAATCTTTCTTTTTTTTGATTTTTCTGTAGAGGCCCCGTTTAAATTACTATGGCCCAAGTACTTTATGGAGGAAACTTCTTCTTTTTCCTGAATCCCCTGGCCCAGTTTTAAATCAAAAGGCCCAATCTTGAAGGAATGTGGGAAAGGCCCAGATCTTGGAGGCATATTCCCCTCCATCAGTCGTTCCTCTCTCATTCCATCCTGCAAATTTTTCTTCCCCCAAATCAAAGATCGAAACCCTAGCCTCCTCTCGGTGACTCCCACCGCTGCTCGTCGTTCGACGTCGTTCCGGCTCACTCTAGTTCCCCTTTTTGAACTCTCTCTCTCTGTCTCCTCACGACACTCCCAGCTTGGAGGAATCGAGTCGCGAAGTCCCAGCTTCCATTTGAGGTGGGGTCTGGATCGGGGGAAGAACGACGTCGCTGACGTCCCTTCTTCGGCACGCGCTCGGAGCTGTGGGAAATCGCAGGGCTCTCCGTTTCCTCGTCGTCGACTTTTTAGGGTTAGTATACTGAAAAGCATGTTTCGAGCGACTTCGCACGAATAGAATCTTGCTTGTGTACGGAAAAACTCTACAATCCACTTTTGACCCGATTCAGTATCATTCGAGCAGTTTGTACGAATAGAATCAATATATTATTACATTGTGTTTGCTTGTGTGTTTATAAGATGTTTTATAAACATTTAAATGCATAAGAAGTAAACAAAGCCTACGTCTTTTGCTTAGTAGACTGATTGTGGGCGTCGTCCACTTTAAGGTAACTACAGTCGGTTCTATGCAATGCTTTGCAAAAGAAAAAGAAGAATTTCACAACCTAGATAGGCTTTGGCTACCTATCGTGAAAGGTTGCAATGTCAGTCCGATTATTTCTAAGCCTTATTGAAATAAGATGACGTTGGTGTGGTATAGCACTGAATGGATCTAACAGCAAGACGAGTCTTTAGGCTATCTACTGAAAGACGAGGTCTTGATAAATATCTATTTCTTAATCAATGTACGTTAGCATTGAGCATACGATATTGAGTATCTACTACTTTGACTTACCAAAGGTGCGGGTTTTTTGTCACCCAACGATCCAGGTATATTGGGTAGTGGTGATCGTTATCTAGCGGTGCTAGGATTGCTATTATGTTGAATCGTGCGCGAGGAGAGTCTCGTTTGATAATGTCCTCAAGAGAAGCTTGAACAAGGTTTTATTATTCAGAAACTGGTCAGTTGGAATTTAATAATTCCATGAATAATAAATAAGTGTTTCTTGCTAAGTCCACTCTTGGAATAAATAAGATGTTAATTAATTAAGTCCATAGCAGACTTTAATTAATTAATGGACATTTGTATCTTAAGCGCGGGAAATAAATAATAAATAAAATGGAAACCCGGATTACTTATAATTTCGGATTTGGATGGGGAGTTCAATATTATGTTTGTAGTGGCTGCTCGTAATATTCCAATATAAGCTTGTATTAAATTGTGGGTTCAATTTAATTAGTAAAAAGCTAATTGGGGGAGCCCATATCCAAAACCTTCCATAGATCCCTGACTGGGCCCAATATATAACTATTATAAATAGGAGAATAAAGGAGACAGAAAACACAATTAATGTCATGAAAATTTCGTCCATTCCAAATTAATGAGAGGGATGATTTTTTTTCAAAGAGAATTTCTCCTCCGTGAGATTTTCAGCTCCTCCTCCGTGAGGAATTTCCGTCTTCTTTATTCGAGTCCTAGGGTTTCGATAAGATCAGCCCACCCTGATGTCGGAATACAGTTCGGGACACCAGTCAGAAGATCCGTGGTCTAGTATTGAAGTTCATCATGGAGAAGGCGCGAGCAATCGATGATTCTTTGGAGAATCAATGAGGTAAATTGGCTAACTCCGTAACAAGCATGTTTTAGGGATTATTTGTGCTAAAGCATGTTTGAAATTCAAGTTATGAGCATCATACATGTGATAATTACACGAATAGATTTTGTCTGAATAATCTGCTAAATAGATCCGTATTATGTGATCCATTAGAACGCACGCTTCCGCTACGAACCCCTTCACGACTCGCGCTGCTGGTTCGAGACTCGGAGCTGCAGAAAATCACAGGGTTCTCTGTCGCCTCGTCACCGATTTGCGATGCTGATCCGAGAAGCACGATGTCGCTACCACCGTCAGCACCGCCCTCTCCGACGACCCTCCCCCCTAAAGTTAAGTCTCTTTTCATTCATTACTTAGCTTAAGGTGCGGGTTCTATTCGGCAGAAGCTAAGTGAGCTTAGAATTAAATCCTTCTTTTCATGTTACATTCATACTTGGTGATAAAGTTTAAGCCTTAGAATGTTTGTTGTATCCTTTTCATGTGGAGCTCGCTGGGGTGATTTCGGTTCTGGTGGGCTTTCCGCTATTGCTAAAGTTCTTATCACCATATTTCCAAATTCTGAGCCTAATTGTGTTGCCTGAAGTAATAGTAGGGCTTACTACTGCTGCATTATTTTCGTGTTCAGGCTTAAGCTATGAAATTATGGTGTTGAGGGTAAATGGTTTAACTTTCCTCATCTTCAGCATGTTATGCTCTAGACGTCTATTATGATGTGCTTAAGTTCTCTTCTATGAACATATGAATACGTTCTATTACTTTTAGGAGAAGGATGGTTACCTACTGAGTTTGCTTTGATCTCTTTCTCCGGCTGTCGTCCCTAACTCGGCTCCTCCCCCCTCTCCTTAGCTTCGATCTTCTTTCACCTCACAACTTGCTATAAGGCTGAGCAATTATGTGGTGGTGGGAGGAGAATGGAACCGAGGGGTGGCATTTATAGAAGTTTTTTAACTAAAAGCCTGTTAAGGCTGAGGTACTTGGCTGAGAAAAGGGATTCATGGCTGTGCAGCTGGCTGCCTTACCCTGAAGCTCTGCAGAGTATGTACTCTGAGCCCCTTGACTCCTTTTGTACTCTGCAGCAACTCGCAGGGTGTACTCGTCCATTTATTGGCATTGCAACTTATTTTACTATCCGTTTGCAGGGTGTTTTTTTGCTCCCATTTGTAACTCTGCAGCCTACGATGTCCATGCAGTTGCAACCTGTTGTCTCACCCCATCTCCACAAGTTTTTGGTCTCCAATTCTTAAGGTATTTTTGTCTCTTTTCTTGCTTGGTTCGCCTATCAAAACCCTAACATCTTATGCATTTTTCTTGGTTATTTTTGGGTGGTTATCGACAGGTTTGCGAGGCTGATCATCTACGACGATCAAATATCGTCTCGGCCCCGATACCACCGGTAGTCGAGCAGACGACCGGTGCTAAAACGTGCCGAAGCTAGCTCCATTATTTTCCCTTCACATTGTAATAGAGTAGTTCGACTTTTAATTTTCCATCTTCGTTCCACCATGTATGTAGTAGCTCATATAGTTGGTGTGTATTCAATTTCAAACATTTGTAATTTGCTAGCTTTGGAATTTCTGGAATTTGTATTTATATTCTTTTTCAAGAAATAAAATACTCCTCCACACTTTATATAAAGTTCTAGTATTTATTTGAAAAATCTCGAGAATCTAAGTCTCGACTATTACAGGTTATAATTGAATTATCATAAGGACAATGGTAACTTCATATTGTTCGCATCATTATAACGTTCTACAGATGCCCATGGGTCGTAGGTAGTTTTCTCATCTCTCGTGTGACTGTTACCATCTATGAATAGATGAGTTCGTTCATAAGGCTCATTCTTGTACATTTGGTATAGTTCCACATACATCATCATAAATCGTGGTTTCGTCAAGACATGAGATAGAGGAAAAGGCGTGGTCCGCTTTTAGACTAACTCATCAACATTTCCTCGTATTTAAAACAAAATAAGGGATTTACCCCAATTTTCATATTCTCATTCGTTTCATCGCTCAGAAAAGCGGCAAGGGAGTCGTGAACTTACACTACTGTTCAAGAGCGTTTAGCCTAACATACTTCTTAGGCATTCTATGTTCGCATGCATTAGTCATTTCGTAACCTTAAAAAATACTTCCTTAATCCATCACCATACTCCACATAATTGAATATGCACAATTCATAATACTTTAGCATTTGTCTCAAAGACCTCCTTATGCTTAACATATTAAACCTAACATTTCCCAAGTCGTTGGGAGAAATGAAGTTTATATTCTTTTTCCTTAAAAACCTTGAATTTTTCAAAATATTTCCATAACAAGATAATTTTTCCATTAATCAAGTCCTTTCATAAATAACTGATCATTTCTGCATAAAAATTCATAAAAACACATTTTCATCCTCATAGAGATCCGTAAAAGGACACATTCCCTTTTTTCATAAAGAAGGAGGCTTGGTCTTTGCAAGACTAAGAATTATTTTCCATAAATTTTTTTGAAACATAGGTATTTACCTCCCTTGCTGCGGTTGAACGTGACGAGTCGAGGTGTTGGGATCCTTTCAACTTAATATTTTATTCATCTTCTAATCTAGTACTATCATTCTAGACTAAGGCTTTGAAGGATGGTTCTTGGGTCTAGAGCAAAAGAACGATTGCTCTGATACCACTCTGTCACGACCACAACTCCCTAGTACTAGTGAGCGTACCTATTTCGCAACTAAAATAATCTCATCAATCATGAACTCATCATAAAAGAAATAATTAACTCGAGGGACTAGTCTCGAATGCGAATGGGTATAAAGTCAAGTGATAATCAGAGTATCGAAACCAAATTCATAGTTTTCCAAGAACAACACTTAAATGCAACGGAAAGTTCCAAGACAAAATAGTATGTATGAAGACATACTACTTTGGGCTACCTAATTACTTATTAACGGCCTCTTCCCAACACCTTCGTCACATCAATCACGTTCAACCTGCACATTAGAAAAGAAACATGCAGGGCTGAGTACTTGATATACTCAGTGAGCACAGTGCCAAAAAAAGTTCTATTTAATTTGTCAGCCATAGTTGAGTGAACACGGGGTTTCTATTTTAAAAGGCCCGAGTCACTAAATTCCATTTCATTTCATAGAATTGAATGCGCAACCACATGAACATAAATGCCATATCTGAACGTATGTGAACCGGGAATGTGGCCACATTCCAAGACGTTCACTGGACCGGCCAACTCGAAAGCTAGCACACAGTTCCCATAGGTGTACACTAGTCCGAGTAGGGTTTGCGGCCCTACTGGGACCCGAATTCGATTTAACATGACAGGCATAGTCAAGCAGATAGGTAATCGTAAAAGTAAAATATGGCATGACAAACATGTTTAGAAAATATTCACATTTTCATACTAAAATCACTTTTTGAAAAGAATGCCCATGTGATATGCTTATTCCTCAATTTAATTACTTGTGTTGGACTCGCTCTGGCCTCGGGCAAAATTCCCTTTGGAAATAAATAGCGTAGCACGCTAATTAGTACTTGAACTATTTCTCTTTAGAAAGAATGCATGCCCCCTATGGCATAGCACCTATATCTTTATTCTTGTCTCATATGATCTCTAGTCCTTTCTCGGGCTTCACTAAGTTGTAGGAGTTATTTATCCATTTTAACTAAATCCAGAAAAATTCTATTATCTTTAAAATACATACTTGGGTACCTATTTAATAAAGTATGGATTTTTGGAAAATCCCCTTCTAAATCTTTTCTTTGAATTTTTCTTAAGGCCGCCCATGGCATCGCGGCGACGCCGACCGGCCGCGCACGTCCCCAACAAAATTTTGAAAAGAAAACTCGGCTCACAAGGATTAATTAAACCCATGGGAAGACACATTTCTTTTTGGCGACTGAGCACATGGAGTTTGATAGCGTTGTTGAGGAGGTTGGAGGCTTTCGGAGAGGGGTGATTCCTTTCACATACCTTGGGGTCCCGATCATCAGAGGAGCAAGGAAGGCAGATCATCTTTTTCCCCTCAGGCAGAAGCTCATGGACAGAATCCACAGTTGGTCCCACCGACACCTTGCTTTTGGGGGTCGGCTTGCTTTGATTAAGAGCACCCTCGCCGCCATCCCGCTTCACATCTTACAGGTCATGAACCCTCTGCTTGGATTTCTGGACGAGTTGGAGCAGATTCTGGCTAGATATTTTTGGGGTACAGTTAGAGAAAAGAGGAAACTACACTGGATTTCTTGGAGACAGATTTGTTTGCCTTTTGATGAGGGTGGCTTGGGTATTCGCCGCTTCAGGGAAGTGGCGGTGGCTTTTGGGTTCAAGCTGTGGTGGAGACTGCTAGCTCAGGATTCTCTTTGGGCCAAGTTCATGACCCAGAAGTACAGTATCCTTCCTTGTCATTTGCATACATCTCCTTGTGGGTCGCATGATAGTCCTACTTGACGTCGTTTGCATTGTATTTGGTCATACATGCATGAGTATATCCGTTGGTCCTTGGGTGAGGGAAGATTAGCTTCTGGGATGATGTCTGGCTTGGGGCTAGCCCCATCCGGAGTCTGTGCGTCCCCGGAAATGATCCTCCTCAATCTCAGGCCGTTGCATCATATTGGCATGATTATGCATGGGATGAGGATATGCTGCATAGTTTATCTTTCAGGTTTGGCGTACCTCCAGATGTGATAGACCTGATCAGAGCCACACTGATCGAGTTGGGGGCGAAGGATGTGAGGCGGTGGATTCTGACTAGCCATGGCGAGTTCTCTGTGACCTCGGCCTGGGAAAGCGTCCGGACTAGATTGCCGAAAAGGGGGATTTTTGGGCTTATCTGGAACCAAGGGTTGACCCCTACCATCTCGGTGTTCATTTGGAGGTTGTTATTTGGTAGGTTGTCGGTGGATGAGAAGTTGCAGAGGAGGGGGATTGAGTTAGCGTCTAGATGTCAGTGTTGTCAGTCTCCTTCAGTCGAGTCTCTTAGTCATGTCTTTTTCTTGAGTCAGTCGGCTTTTTCTGCATGGGAGTATTTCAATACCTGGTTTCCTTCCTCGCACACACCGATTCACACGAGCACTGATATTGCACTTACACTAGGTCACTGGCAGAGGTCCTCTTTCCAGAGGGCTCCCGCCTTACATATTAGTTTTCCTGTACCCTGTTTGATTGCTTGGTTTCTTTGAACGGAAAGGAACGCCTGCAAGCATGGCGGTCGTCCTTTTTGTCACTCTCATGTTATTTGGCAGGTCACTCACCACCTGCACGTGCTTGTCTCGGCCGGCAAGATCACCCCGACCCACTGAAGGGGCTGTTCGCCGTCGGTTGATTTCATGCCTTTCTCCCCAGACAGCGTGTTCTGCGGTCACTCATGATCGTATGGCATCCCCCTGATGCCCCTTGGGTGAAGCTAAACATTGACGGTGCCTTCTCAACATTGACAATGGAGGCGGGGGAGGGAGGATTGGTTCGAGGCTCTGATGGAGGACTTCTGCGTGCCTTCTGTGCTCCGATAGCCGCATCATCGAGCTTTGAGGTGGAGCTGTTGGCTCTGATTCGGGGGTTCGAGATGGCTATGGAGCTTTCGACACACATCTGGATTGAGCTTGACTCAGCGGCTCTGGTTACCTTGTTGTCATCTGGACAGCTTGGTGCTGCGGATTTCAGGCATCACATGGCTTTGATCCGGAGTATGACTTCTCAGCGGCATGTTCGATTATCACACATCTACAGAGAAGGGAACCGAGCTGCTGACTTTCTTGCAGGTAGGGGGTTCAGACCCCTGCCCTTACTTACTATGATCCAATCTCTGCGCCTCGTTATCTGAAGACGCTGGTTAGCATGGATCAACTGAGATATCCTAACTTCCGTTTCCGACGTAGAGATGTGAGTTGATCCAGCTTCTTTGGTGGCCGGGTTTGATTATTTTTCGCTTCTCCCTCTTAAGTATATAGTCTATTTTTTTCCACTTGATAGTACGGAGGATCTCGATTTGTGGGACCTCTATTTGGCTTGTTCATATTCTTGTTTAGATCCTAGTCACTTTTGGGCTAAGATCATGTTGTTAAAATATTTTATTTTGATATTATTTACGGGTTGGAGGGTTGCCTAAACCTCCCGCCCACAAAGAGCGCTTTTGATTAAAAAAAAACTCCATTCCATTTCCCAAATTTATTTGAAAACAGATTGGCAAGACCAAGGATAAAGCACTCCAATTCCATATAACACTGGCCAAAAACAAACAGCAGCCCATTAAGATAAAAAATACAGCACATACTCCCAAGCCCAAATCAGGTACTGACCCAAAAGAAAGAAAGTAAGTGCGCTCCCATTGTAAAATCACACATACACTCCTCACTCCCATTTTAAGTCAAACACTCAAAACTTAAAGGAATAAAACAATTAAAAAAATCAATTACTCTCTCATTTATCAGAAAAAACTGTCGGCTCCCTCTCTCATTTCTTCTACACCAAAATCAAGTTGGGGAGTAACCCTAGAACTACAATTCCTCGTCCATCCCTCTTGTACACATCTTTCTCATTTCTCAAATCGCAACTAGTTTCAGAATTAGGGGACTCCAATCGTTCTCTACTCTCTCCTCACTCCAGCGGAACGCGGCACCGCCGCCGTCTCCAGCCGACGCCGTGGCTTGTTGCATCTAGTTCTAGTGCTTCTACATGATGATGTGAGAAAAGATATTTAGATTTGAGAGAAGGAAATGGAGGTGTATTACCTCTTGAAGTAGCTACTAAATCTTTATGCTATGCTCCTAGCAATCACAGTTTGCCAACTTGCTTCCTGATTCCTTGTTGATAAATTAGGGAGAAGGGTGAGCTTATGTTTTAGCATGGAATACTTGTGGGAAGGGAGAAAGTAGTGTTACCTATGGGGAGTAGGAACTCCTTGCAAGAAACGCTGCAGAGACTCTACTCACTCACTCAAAACACTACACTCTCAACTTGTTATGTGGCTGAAATTATCGAACAAGAGGGAGGGGTTTTTGGGAGGTGGTGTGGGGGTTTTTATAGGCTGATCTTGGTGTACTTGGGAAGAATTAAATGGTTGTCCAGCCCCTTTGTTTTCATGCTGCAGAGAATCTCTTTCCTTCTTCATTCTCACTACTTTTAATTAAGGAAATTTGGTATTATTTCTGGGTTTTAAGTACTCAAGCATTTATGTGTTTGGTTTGACTATGGCAGGTGTACATTAGTGAAAAAAAAACAGGAGCTGTTGGGAGGGAAGAGTAGGGTGCAGGCTGTTTTTGCCTCATTTGGCAAGTTGTCCCTCTATGAAACTGTAAAGTTTTGTCACCCCTTTCCATGAGTGTGGGCTGGTCTCGAGAGAGAGGCATTAGGGCATCAATAACCCCGTCCCCATTTCCTGCCCCAAGTCCCCTCCACGTCATCATTCCTCTATAGTTGCGGCCCAGGCCCCAACTGCTGTAACCCTGGAGGTTGCGGCCCGGGCCGCAACTAATAAATGACACTATTCACAACTCCAACCTATTTTGAACGTAAAATAAAATACGTTGAGCAATTATAACACGAGCAATTCATTTTTAATACAAAAATAATAAATTATAAACTAAAAAATATACAAAAAATTAGAGTAATAAAAAAAATGCAAAAAAAAATAAAAAAAAATTAAAATTCTGCAATACACGTTGCCCTTCTCCATCTCCTTCTTCCTCCTCCTTCTTCTTCCCCCTCTCCCCCTTCTTCTTCTTCTTCTTAAAAATGCAAAAAATAAAAAAAAATTAAAATTGATGAAAAAAACGTCGCCCCTCTCCATCTCCTTCTTCTTCCTCTTCCTCCTTCTTCCCCCTCTCCCCCTTCTTCTTCTTCTTCTTAAAAATGCAAAAAAAAAAAAAAATTTAAAATCGATGAACAGTAGCGGCCCGTCACCGTGCAACCCCGTCCCGGGCCGGGACGCGGGACGCTCCCCAGGCCGGTCACGCGTCACCGGGACGGGCGTGAGCCGTGCCGCCCTTCCGTGTAATGCATGGGACGGGCCGGGACTCGCGAGATGCGGCCCGGCCCCTTGCGTTACGCATGCTCTTAGTGGCTGATTCTTGCCACTTTTAAACCCCCTCTTTACTATGGCATTGTTGTTCTTTTATCCAAAGGGATTTTACCTTAATCCCTCTTGTCTTTTAGGTAATTAACATTTTGTTTGAACATTGCAATTGCAGGGGTGGAGGAAGAAAAGAAAAAGGGGACGGGGCTGATCAGAGAGAGGCCACGGTGGGAACAAAGGCTCAAAATTTAGCAAATTCATAGGCCCTTTGGCCATTTCTGAATATTTGTAATAGGATAGTATTCCACATTTTTTTTCTTTCCATTCACAAATCACATGTGAAATGTTTATATAGGTTAATGTATCTTGTTTTCGAGCACTCTTAGTTCGGAATAAAATATTACCATTTTCCTTTCACTATGTTCATTTTATTTTATTTATTATTTTTTTTAAACATTCATTAAATTGTTTTAGTTCATTTGATTATTTCATTAACTTTTGGTTTTGCGAACTAGCAACATTAAGTTTTAATAAAGGGCAATGAGTTTCATTTAAAACAACGAGACAAGAGAGCGACAAATCTCTAATTCGACAATAAGCCTAACGAATATGGCGTTTAAAAGAGCGGTTATTACAACAACCTTTCGCAATAGGTAGCCAAAGCCTATCTAGGTTGTGAAATTCTTCTTTTTCTTTTGCAAAGCATTGCATAGAACAGACAGTGGTTACCTTAAAGTGGACGACGCCCACAACCAGTCTACTAAGCAAAAGACTTAGGTTTTTTTTACTTCTTATGCATTTAAATGTTTATAAAACATCTTATAAACGCACAAGCAAACACAATGTAATAATATACTGATTCTATTCGAGCAAACTGCTCGAATAATATTGAATCGGGTTAAAAGTGGATTGTAAAGTTTTCCGTATACAAGCAAAATTATATTCACTCGAACTTGCTCGAAACATGCTTTTCAATATACTAAACCTAACAATCTCCCACTTATACTCAAAACATGCTTTCGAGTATACCCACTGCCAAAACTCTCCCACTTATACACAAAGCAGGTCTTGGAGCTAGATATATCGAACTACCATTCATTTCACACCATGTTTGAAACATGTTGCCACAAAGGCATTTTCTGTGAAATCTGCTTGATTGTTCTCTGATCATATCTTTTCCACCACTATGTCTTTGTTGCGTACTTGATCTTTAATTAATTTCATCTCTCTATGTGATTGCTTAGCTTATGATCTCGTATGTCCCTTGAGTTAGCCTTTGCTAGAGTAATTAAAAAATACTCATAGCCATACTCAAACTTACGATCAAAGCTACTAGAAATATACTCCTAAGGTAAACACATATAATGAGGATGACTTAATCGATCACTGATTAGTCATAAGGCTTAGTCAGTGTAACCCCAATGACATTAAATGAGTGACTGGTAAACTAGAATATAGTGATTAGTCTTTCTCAAGTACTATGGTATATTCATTACCTCAATCAAAGTCCTTTGCCGTGGTTAATATGATATACATTTGCTATGCATAAGCACAACTAATATCAAACTTAGTACACATCATAGCATATATGAGACATCTATCTCCGAAACTAGTCTCATCATTGTT
This sequence comes from Salvia splendens, assembly GCF_004379255.2. Lineage (NCBI taxonomy): Eukaryota > Viridiplantae > Streptophyta > Magnoliopsida > Lamiales > Lamiaceae > Salvia > Salvia splendens. The sequence goes on along the minus strand of NC_056043.1, from coordinate 18,733,231 downwards.
GATCTCATTAAGTGTCAAACGACACTTACTAGAGACAAGACAATTCCATCTTGAAAGGTAAAAGCCTTTGCATGGAAATTCTAATGCTAAAATGTTCCAAGCAATGTATAGATATAGGATTCCTAAGAGAATCTCAATATTCTTTCTAGCAATCTTAAAGAATTTAGATGCTTATAATGTAATTAGTTTCTCTTAAATCCTTTATCTTAAACTGGGTAGACAACCAGTTTCCTACGCCAGATGTCAATCTCAGTTGTTTGCAACTTTTATAGATTTCATCATCGTAGAGTACCAATAATACTATATTTAATGCACTTTCAACTTCCTTGTGCTTACAACATTGTTAAGGGCACAAGTCAAATTCAAAACATTTGACAATCTTGATAAAAACACATATACTCTGATTTAGATGCATGCCTAAGACCACAAGGTCTTCATAAGCTTCTAATCATGTGTTTCTTGCCCTTTATTACACACCCATTAGGATGTTTCATGTAGATGATTTCCTCAAGACTTCTATTAATAGAAAGTTATCTTGACAATCATAATACATACATTCTAATTTATGTAAGTTCTGATAAACAGTAGGATCGAACAAATCTTGGCACAACGACAGATGAGAAGATGATGTTTCTCTTTGGGCATAACTCATTGTCATTGTCTAGCCATTTGAGATCCACATTTACACTTGCAAATATACTAGCTCCCACTGACTGACACAGTCTGTAGGTAGTATTGCAAGTCTTGTAAAACATGTTGTCTATCTAAGATTGTAGTTTGGATCTATCACCTTTCCAATGATGAATATCCAAATGCACCAATGCTACATTGTAGTTAATGGGATTATGTTCAAGTTAATCTAAGACCGAGTCTTGCGACACTCTTAGACCCATGAACTTGTTATGTTCTTAGGAACGCTTCCACTATGACATGGTTCTTACAATCTTAGGTATTGAAGTTGATTTTATTAGTACAAAAGTTTCTAATGGTATGACTCCTTGGTAATGTGAAAAATCCGATAACTTTCTCTTTATCTTGAGAGATATCACGTTGTTAGGATTGTAGTTCATCTCTTGATCTTCATACAAGAATTTTATCTTTGAAGATTACCGAACTTATAATCTTACATCATTTGGGACAACCTTAAAACATGCATGATCAGTACTCAACTCCTATTACTTGGATACCTTTCCAACATGTGTTGGAACAACATTACACCTTGAGATGTGCTAGACTAGAGTCGCTCTAGTCCACAACTCGTGTTTTGTAAAAGGTACTAATGTTGGTAGTTTCTTTGCGGTGTATCTCGTTGTATCTAACGCTTATCCCATCAATGATAAGATTTTCATGAGTACAACTCATCACTTAATCAAACTTATCTTAGAAAGACTTCGATTCCTTCTTACATTACTATCCCATTCTTTAGAAGAATGCTTGGATTCGTCAATGGAGATTAGACTCCCGCTACTGATCATAACCCATTGCTCGTCTCCTTATTGGTGTAAACCATTGAGACTTGCTAGTCTTTCTATGTTGCACTTCTGTAAGCGATCTGAATCAAATGATTCTAACTTACAGTGCATCAAACAGACATTCTCGACTTTCAAGCTATTTAACAAACATATTGTTAAAATCTTGATGGTCTAGATCAGTTTGAACAATAACTAAGTATTTTCTTGGCCTTAAGACTAAGAGCCATAAATACTTTATCATTCATTGTTTAAGAAGTTGATGTGTTGTTTCATACTCAATCTTGTTGCATTTATATTGTTTCAATACTATGATGGCTTAAACATCAACCATAAAACAATAATTGAGCATTAATAGCTCCCACTGCAACAAAAGCCTAGCTGGATCAAGATTGCATTGTCATGCAAGTCATTGTCCTTCTTTAAAAGAGGCCAATCCAACTTACAAAGCATCTTCACTCGCTTTAAACAAACTTTGTTGACAATTCAGGCTCTCTCATTTCCATATCTAGTCTTTTGTTCAAATGAACTAGGACTTAGGAAAACTACAGCCTTGATGAATTCGTCATCTATCATGTTACCTTCCTCTAACAGTAATATAACGACTAATATTCTGAAGGTTTTCTACTTTTCAGTTAAACCTTCTTCTAGTCATTACTTATTACTTTAGGCGATGACTTGAGTTAGAAAACAATTTGAGTGATCAATAGATTCCTCAAAACATTATGTCCCTCTAGGATATTCCAATCGAATCATCTTGACAGATTCTATTGATATTCATCTTTCATCGTCACTAATCAAGACTTGTCGTGCTACTTAAAAGAAAATAGCTTGACCTTATTCCTCAAAGAACTTGTCAAGTACATGCAAAAAGCATTCTCGAACAATCTTCAAGGAATTATGTCGAGGATATGGAGGACATGAATCATTGAGTATAAACTCCAAGTTTTAGCGATGAGAATCTTATCCATTCACGTTTCTAGTCTATATAATTTTGGCATTCGAGTTTCTCTTTAAGGATCGCAGACAAAATATTGAATGACATAATGAAGATTTGGCAAATTAACTTATTATCACATACTTATGCTCAATATATAATCGCAAATAACCACAAAACAATTATGTATCTTGCAACTGTAAAATCGCAAACAGGTACCCTCCATAAGAGGTCAATACTCATTCACAACTTTAACATTTTTACTGGTCACAACACCGACGAATAGTCCATAGACTGCAGCACGGCATGGCCGCCAAATGTTGCCTAAGCACGACCATCAGATTTAGCATTACATAATTTTGTTTCTACAACGCATTCCCATAACAATGGTCATATGCTGATAACAAAATAAAACTATCTCATAAATTCTGTATGAACTTCTGAAACTTGTAATTTCTTATGATTATTGTCCCCACATAATGGGTGGCTATAATATTAGAAACTACTTTCTAGTTCACACTATTTATATTTGAGAAGTCTGCCCATATGAACTTGTTATTTCGTAAAATTGTCCCCACATAATGGGTGGCGATGATATTAGAAACTGGCTTCATAAATTTGCAAATCAATCGATGGAAACCATATACAACACACTTGTTGTAATTATCGCTTAGATATTTTATATGGTTTTTACATAATTATCACATAACCAGATAAGACAGATAATCCACTTAAAAAGATAAACACCAAATAAACACATAAATCCATTTAATGCATAGCATTTAAACACACTGGATAATTAACGATAATTATTTAATCTAGTCAAGGGAGAATCAATTAAATAATTAAGTTTTATCTTGGATAATGATTATCCAAATTCATTTATGATTTATCAAGATAGTGTTAACTATCTAAATCCATCTAGGATTTGTCTTAATAGAATTAAATCTATTCAAATCCATAGAATAAAAATAAATTAATATTAATATTAATCCTAATCCTAATCCATCTAGGATTTATTCTTGGAGTAAATCCATATAAATCCAAAGAATTAGATAATATTATATTATCATTCTTTAAATCCATCTAGAACTCATATATGAATAAATTCATATAAATTCATACGATAAGAATAAAATATTATATTATTACTATCCAAATCCATCAAGAAGTTATCTATGAATAAATTCATATAAACTCATAGGATAAGAATAAAATAATAATATCATTATCTAAATCCAACTAGGATTTGTCTAGGGATAAATCCACATTAATCCATAGGATATAGGTAAAAAAAATTAGATTGTCATTATCCAAATTTAACTAGGATTCATCTAGGAATTAAAATCCCTACAAATACATAAAATAAGGAAAAAATCTAATTAATCCATAATTTAATTCATAATTAAATCTCATATAATATATAAAATCCACAAAAAAATATATTCAAATCTTATTTTCATATTTATCTTGAATTATTTTTAAAATTGAATCCAAGGATATGGAAACCCTAATCAAAATTTGGAAATAATCTTGATCGCTCCTTGCAAGGAGCGGCTGGACTACCACTGAATCCATGGCCACTGCTGTCTGCACGATGCAGCCATCTCGGCTGATGTTCCTCGGCTCCTCGTGCCGTCTCCGCAGCCACCGGTGTTGCCCACGAGCAAACACCGTTCTAGACCACATGATACCACTGCGCGACCCGAATCAGGCCGTTGCTGCTGTGCGTAACTCCTTACGTCGCTGCCTCATCCCCGGCGTTGCTGCTACAGTGGCTTCGCTGCGACTGCTGCTCCGTTGTTTCATCAGCAGAACTCGACGTCTACTGCTCCGATCAGCGCCCTTGTTGCACTTCCGACGCTGCTGCGTCGTTACCTTCGCAGCGGCTGCGACAACAGCTTCCTCCGAGCCCAGAGACTGCCCAAGAAGGGATCCCACTCGAAAAGTTGTCGCCGCCGGCAACCTGCTGTCCATCTCGAGTCTGGGAAACTGCCCATGAAGGGCTCCCACTCGATTTGACTGTCGTCTCCGTCGCACAAAGGCGTCGGAGCTGCTGGAGTTTTCAGCCCTTTGCCGCACCTGGTGTGCCGGAACACAAAAACCCAGCACCATCGCGGTGCTACTCCACGCGACCAAATTCACTACAATATATGAGATTTGTACAACAAAACACTAACATGGATGCTATGAAGTGATTCTGGAGAATTAAGTCTCCCAATTCATTGAATTTGGGCATGTCACAAGTTCACGCAGCATTCAACTTCTTCGTACTTACGATATGTTGATTTATTTGAAAATTAACAACTACATAACGAAGAAAAACATGCATTCAAGCAATTCACATAACATGAAATTAATCCACATAATCAGAGCAAAAAATTGGCTCTGATAGCAATTGATGGGGTTTGGTGCCCCTTGCACAACGGAAGACTTGTACAAAACAAATAAATCAAACGTAGGATCTATTTGACAGATTATGGGATTAATATATTCACATGTTAACACAGAATTGCATGCTAGAACGCAAATAATTCATGCTTAAAGAATATAAATCCTAAAACATGAATTCTACGGTTTAGAGTTAGCGATTTGATTCTCCAAAGAATCGTAGATTGCTCGCGCCTTCTCCACGATGATCTTCAATACTAGACCATGGATCATCTGACTGGTTCCCGAACTGTATTCCTATATCAGTGTGGGATGATCTTATCGAAATACTAGGACTCGAATAAAGAAGACAGAGTTTTCTCACGGAGGAGGAGCTGAAAAACTCACGGAGGAGAGCTAAAATTTTCATCCCCTACTGCAGAGAGGACGGATGAAATTTTCTCTCTCACAATTAATTGTCTTTTCTGTCTCCTTTAATCTCCTATTTATAATAGTTACATATTGGTCCCAATCAGGGATCTATGGAAGGTTTTGGATATGAGCTCCCCCAACTAGCTTTTTACTAATTAAATTGAACCAACAATTTAATACAAGCTTATATTGGAATATTATGAGCAGCCACTACAGAAGTAATATTGACCTCCACATCCAATTCCGAAATTACAAGTAATTCGGGTTTCCATTTTATTTATTATTTATTTCTCGTGTTTAAGATATAAATGTCCATTAATTAATTAAAGTCTGCTATGGACTTAATTAATTAACATCTTATCAATTCCAAGAGTGGACTTAGCAAGAAACTCTTATTTATTATTCATGGAATAATTAAATTCCAACTGGCTAGTTTCCGAATAATAAAACCTTGTTCAAACTCCTCTTGAGGAATTTATCAAACGAGACTCACCTCACGCATGATTCAACATAATAGCAATCCTAGCACCGCTAGATATTAAACACCACTACCCAATATATCAGGATTATTGGGTTGTGAAAAACCCGCACATTTTGATAAGTCAAAGTAGTGCATAATCAATATCTTATGCTCAATGCTAACGTATGTAGATTAAGAAATAGTATTTTATCAAGACCTAGTCTTTTAGTAGATAGCATAAAGACATGTCTTGCTGTTAGATCCATTCAGTGCTATACCACACCAACGTCATTTTATTTCAATAAGGCTTAGAAATAATCGGGCTGGCATTGCAACCTTTCGCGATAGGTAGCCAAAGCCTATCTAGGTTGTGAAATTCTTCTTTTTCTTTTGCAAAGCATTGCATAGAACAGACTGTAGTTACCTTAAGTTGACGACGCCCACAACCAGTCTTCTAAGCAAAAGACTTATGCTTTGTTTACTTCTTATGCATTTAAATGTTTATAAAACATCTTACAAACGCATAAGTAAACACAATGAAATAATATATTGATTCTATTCGTGCAAACTGCTCGAATAATACTGAATCGGCTTAAAAGTGGATTGTAGAGTTTTTCCGTATACAAGCAAGATTCTATTTGCGCGAACTTGCTCGAAACATGCTTTTCAGTATACTAAACCTAACAATCATTCCACGTGGAGACTTGCTTTGTAGGCAAACACTCAAACCACTCTTTAGCAGAATCAATCAATGAGAATGGAAAGAGTCTTACTCTAATGGTGTCGTCGTCGACACCATTCAACTTCAAGGTGTTCGCAATATCCTCGAACTTGGTGAGGTGGCGGTTGGCATCTTCAGTGGCCCTACCTGCAAAGGGATACCGCTCAACCCTTTGTATAAGGGGTATTCGCAATTCAAAATTGTTAGCATCTATGCGAGGGCCTTCGGGAAAGGTTATTGTATTCCCATGATTGAACATGTTCATCACGGGTACTATCTCCTTATTTTTCCTTTCCTGCTCCTCTCTGGCCGCCTTCTTGGCCTCCTTTTCATCTATCAACTGCTGGACAAGGTTTTGCGACCTTTCCAACTCTGCTCTTGTGTTGTTCCCCATTGTTTGATCACTTCTTATTTTCCTAAGGGTCTTCTCAAGTTCTAGATCGATCGGCTCTAAGATTTTCTTCCCAGAGCGCATTCGCGTACACAACCTGTAGAAGACAAAAACAAAATAAAACTAAAAATTAAAAATAGAAAGCAATAAAATTGAAAGTAGTATAATAGTCCCTTTGAAGATATCAATCACGTAGTGAATGTTATCTCCGACAACGGCGCTAAAAACTTGATGCACTATTTTTTGGCACTAAATAAACATGCAAGTATACAGAGTATATCTAGTATAGCCAAAGGTCAGTATCGGATATCGAACACATGGAAAACAGACACAGACTGTCTACCTTCTACTAAGCTTATTCTACTATTTGGAAAACTGAAAGATTTTGGAATTTTAAAAAATAAAAACTTTTAAAAACATAATTAAACAACTATTATAAATAAATCACGGAGATAAAACAAATGAGATAAGGGAATTCCAGGGATGTGCTTTCACAGTTATGGTTATACAGATTCCAACTACAACACCCTAGCATAGTTCTTACTTCAGTAGGACGAGTCGCCTAAGTTTTGCTCATGCGATACAAACGTATATTACATACACTAGAGGCGTCAATCCTAGATTTGTAACTCCCTAAAGCTCCTAAGACCCTTGAAAAGTCCTCACTCTCAATTAACAGTACCATTTTAAGGGAAGCTAATTGTAGTGTCGACTAAGTTCTTCTAACTCGCCAACCTCCTATCACGATTATGTAGCAAGTTAATAGATCATGTAGCAAGTCAATAGATCATCACAGAATGTGTCACTCAAACGTGAAGCAATTATCCAGAACTTAGAATAGAAACGAAGTAAGAACAAACGGATATTAAATAAATAGGAACTGTATAACCAAAGTCGTTACTAACACATCCCTAGAACTATATGAGTTTAGTTACACATGATGTAATAATCTAAAAACATAGTTTGTAGGAAAATCATTAAGAACATAAGAACTAAAACAAATAAAACCCAAAGGTTGAATCCTTGTAGTCTTGATCTTCTCCTGATTCATTCTTTAAAACCCTTGAACTTTGATGATCAAAGAAAGAGAACTCTCAAATATTATGCTCTGGAATTATTTGGCAAAAAGAAGATCCTTGGTGATGAGGTTTGAGGGGGTATATATAGCCATAAATTCGTGCATCCTCAACTAAGGCAAAAAGTATCCAAGTATAGTAAATCTTGCGGAGAAAGTAGGTCAAATCTGTGCGCCGCGTTTTCCCAGGGGGCCGCTGCACCTTGGCCAGTGGTCGCTATGGGTTGAGCCGTAGCTTCTGCCTCTTGAACAACGGGCGCTGCACTTTGTTTCAGCGGTCGCTGGCAATCATCCCCTAGTTTCTGGATCACTTGGAGCGGTCGTTGCGCACACTCCAGCAGTCGTTGGGCGTGTTCTTCTTTTCAGCACAACTTTCCCGAAGCAGACCGCTATGGGTTGCCGCGAACCGCTGGACGGCTCAAAAGCTCCAGATTTCCATCTTCGACTTTTAGCTATCTTTTTTTGCTCAAATATGCACATTTCTCACAAAAAACATCAAAATACCAAAATAGATAAAATACGCAAATAATTGACATGTAATGCAACTTTGACACTCAAAACGGACCAAAAAGTGGCCTTAAAAGAAGAGAGGAAAAAGATTCGCGACCGCGAAGACACCTTCTCGGAGTTGAAGAAGCATGTTCACCGGAGGTAGTCCCAAGGGGAGCTGGTGGCGGCCGGGTGGCCCGTCTGGCTCACCGCTGTGGCATCCGAGGCTATCGATGGATGGGTGCCTTTGAGAGCCGATGCGTACGAGAGATTGAATAAGGTATATCACTACAACAAAAAAACGTCTAACAACATTTTTTTATACTATTAAAGATGGAAATTTGTGTGTCTAACTATGCCACCGATGCTTATTTTTTGTGTCCCATTAGAAAACACAATAGAAGCGTCTTAAAAAAAATAAAAAAAAATTAAGTTAGACTTTTTCTTTTGCTCCGAAATTATGGTTATTTTTAAAAATTTTCAAGCACTAAAAAATTTCAAGCACTAGTAATTGTGTTTCAATTTTTATTTCCTTAAAAGATTAGGTTTAGGTTTATGTAGTGTATCAATTTTGTTAGGATGTGTTGTTTTGGTTAAAAAAATGATTTGGTGTAAAAGCTACAGGATCGGGCAAGGGACATATAGCAATGTGTACTGCGCTCGTGAGCTGAAAAGCAACAGGATCGTGGCAGTGAAGAAGGTTCGTTTCGACAATTTCCAAGCCGAGAGCGTGAGGTTCATGGAGCGCGAGATCATGATTTTACGCATGCTCGATCACCCAAACGTGATGAAGCTGGATGGGATTATTACTTCCAAATTGTCATCTACGATTTACCTAGTATTCGAGTACATGGAGCACGATCTCGTGGGCCTCTTGTTGTGTCCCGACATCACTTTCTCAGAGTCACAAGTGAAATGCCTGATGCGACAAGTGTTGAGTGGGTTGGATCACTGCCATTCCCGGTATAATGCATCGGGACATCAAGTCATCCAATATATTGGTCAATAATCAAGGAGTGTTGAAGATTGCTGACTTTGGGCTCGCTTATTTCACCAGACCTAAGACCCGGGACCCACTAACCAACCGCGTTGTCACTCTCTGGTACCACCCCTCCCCGAGCTCCTCCTAGGCTCCACCAACTATGGAGGCGAGGTCGATCTCTGGAGTGTGGGTTGTGTCTTCGCTGAGCTATTCATGGGAAGGCCTATTCTCAAGGGTTGAACCGAGGTTGGTTATTATGTTCTTCTTGGTATGATGGAATGGAATCAGAATAACATTAAATTGAAATTTCCTCGGTGCCAAACAAATGACTATAACCAAAAAAAAGGAAACAAATTCCATTCCATCGTACCATGAAGGGTACTGAATCTTGAAATCATAAGCGGCGTTTGTGTGTTTAGGTGGAGCAACTGCACAAGATCTTCAGGCTATGCGTGACACCACCGGAGGAGTATTGGAGAATGTCCCAGCTGGCCCTGGCGAGTATGTTCAAGCCACAACATCCATACGACAGCACGCTGAGAGAGAGGTGCAGCGAGCTTCCCAAGGGCGTTGTGGATCTCATAGAGTCACTGCTCGCCATACAGGTGGCCAAGCGTGGGACGGCTGCATCTGCTCTCGACTCTGAGGTTTCGGAAATCATAATTCGAAACTCGCTCTTGTTCATCAGTTTTCTCACTCTCTTAATTTTTCTGTGCAGAATTTCAAGATGAGGCCGTACGCGTGTGATCCGTTTAGCATGCCGAATTCCCCCCAAACAAAGAGATGGATGCTAAAGCCAGAGAAGACGAGAGAAGGTCCATGTCTTTCTTCAAAAATTCAAATTCTGATTCCAATTCAATTTATTTATCTAGCATGATTAAATTTTTCAGGATGAAAGGATTTTCATCAAACTCAAGGAGACTGCGAAAAGAATCTAGTGACTTGTGTAAAGCAGTACCGTACTTTTTAATTTACTCCATTCCATTCGTCTCGCTAAGATAATACATTTCATAAAATCCACATCTGCTAAGATAATACATTTCTTAAAATCCACATCTGAGTCAAAATAGGACTATAAATACTGGATGGAAAGAGTACTTTATTATTTCCAAACTAGAAATGTGTAAAACAGGCTAAAAAAAAGCGTTATCATAGTTGGAAAGGAGGAAGTATGTATTTGTGGTCTTAACTTAAGAAAGAGAGTAATTTGATGGCACGTGCAGGTCGGGTGCAGGAACAATAACAAGCAGTCACTGGACACGAAATCGGACGTCTCAGCAGCATCCAACAGCACGCAGGACTCGATCACCAGCACTAAATCTGTGCCCGTATCCATTGCTCAACACAGCATCTCCGTCTCAATATCCCAGAAATAGCTTGAACCTTCGCCCCTCCTATCCGCTCGGTCTCAAATAAGACTGCACTGCCCCGGAGGATCCTTCAACTTCGCTGAATATCCGATATGCCCCAGTTTTCGGAGGTAAAAACATCAGACTTAGCTTATTAGCTTCATTACAAATTCCATAACTTACTTCTCATGCCATCTGCGCAGAATGATCAACCTCGTCCTACACTTCGTACATCGCGTTTCCACAAAGATTAATTCTCTCTCCTCTCCATTCCAAATACGAACCCCCATTTTTTGCTGACAACTCACACAGAATGAACTTGTCCCTATTTTCATCTTCTGCATTTCCAACTCAACTGTATATTCATTCCTTTCATTTTTCTTCTTGTAATCACATAACATCAAATGTAGTTTAGCTGAGTCATTTTAACTCAGTAATGGTTAGTGTCTCAGATAAATTTTTGGATACAACATGTATTTGTGAATTACTCCTGTATATGTATGCAAACATTATCTATATCGGTATTTTTGTTAATACTAAAAATAGTTTGGAAATGAACTTTGGTCCACGGAGGAACACCACTTCTTAACCAAATAAACCAACTTTAACATCTTTTTAATATCCTAATGAAAATGGGGAATGGAAGAAATCCTAGCAATAACAGTAAAATATATGTTTATACTCCCTTTGTCTCCTAAAAATAGAAACTTTCCTTTATTAGAAATTTCTTTTTTTTTCACTAATGAGGTGAGACTCATTTTCCATTAACACGCTTTTCTCTCTATATCTCTCATCCTTTACAAATTTTTCACTAAAACTGATACCATTTCAAATGTTTCTATTTCTGGGGGACGGAGGTAGTATGCACTCTCTATTAGCTTATAATATTATTCCAAGTGTACAATGCAACTATTAAAAATAGTAAAAGCGAAATAAAATATTTATTTGTGACCGTTCAAATAAGAAAATATAAGATACTTTCTCCGTTCGTGAATAGGAGTACCGCCATTTTTACTATAAATATTAATAGAGTCTCACATTCCACTAACTCATTCCACTCACATTTCAATTAAAACTAATATATGCAAGTTAGGTTCATATTCTACTAACTTTTTTCCAACCACTTTTCTTAACAATTCTTAAAACTCGTGCCACCAAGGAATGAGACTCCAAATGGCAGACGGCGGGAGTACTATCTAGTCTACTAGATAGTAAAATATCATAAATATTTCACGGTTGCCCACGTATAATAAGATTTTTTTTTTGAATATATCTTATTTGGGCTAGGTTGGAAAATAACAAACAAAATATAAAGTGTGTTTATATTTTAGACCAATTTTAAAGTTTGTGAGAAATACTAAATTTTGGTGGTTTTTGGGACCAATATCCCTTGAATGAACTAATGACTATTTCAATATTCATCCGACTCAAGTTTTATTAGAACTATCACTAAATTTATTGATAAGTGGATAGAGCATAATGTTGAAGATAAAATATACTCTCTCCGTCAATAAAAGATGCCATACTTGTGGATGACATATGATTTTAGGAGATTTTGTTTTATATGTTAAGTGGACAGAGAAAATATAGTTTTTTATATTAATAAGAAAGAGAAATTTAAAAAATAATAATAATATGACATCTTTAATGAGACAAACTAAATAGGGAAGTAAGACATCTTTTGTGAGATAGATGTCTCATAGATAAAGTAGTAGTAATACTTACTCCATCCGCGAATAGGAGTCCCGTTTTTTCATTTTAGTCCATCTGCGAATAAGAGTCTCGGTTCATTTTTTTCTATAAATAGTAATAGGGTCTCACATTCCATTAACTCATTTCACTCATATTTATGTATATGTTACCTAATAAATAATATTATACACATTGAAAGAATAATTCTTATACAAATTGTATAAACCTAACAATAATTATTATACAAATAAATATTTTCTATATACAAATCATATTTCTCAATAATTCTTTATTTTTATCAATCAAGAATATATTTGAATAATAATTTTGTTTATATATATCATACAAAACATGAAGAAAAGTATAAGACAAAAGAAAGTTTTGTATCCCACATTGGAAAAGATGAATAAATGCTCTAAACATGTAGTTATAAAAGATAGTACTTCAACATATTTTGTCCCACATCGAAAGTGGAATATTAAACATTCAAGGATGTCTCTATAAAAGAGAAACAACCAAGAATGATTTTGTCCCACATCGAAAGTGGAACATAAAACATTCAAGGACGTCTCTATAAAAGAGAAACAACCAAGAATGATTTTGTCCCACATCGAAGGTGGAACATAAAACATTCAAGGATGTCTCTATAAAAGAGAAACAACCAAGAATGATTTTGTCCCACATCGAAAGTGGAACATAAAACATTCAAGGATGTCTCTATAAAAGAGAAACAACCAAGAATGGTTTCATAAATTCGCAAGCCCATCAAATATATATGGGCTATTACGAATTTCTCGTATTCATTTGTTTGTAAAAATTGATTTTAAATATTAAAATCAATTTTTATAAATAATCTTTTTTAAAAAAATTCGGTTACACTGGCGGTTCAACCCTGAACCGGCGTTTTGAACCGTTTAACCGCCGGTTCAAACCGGTAAACCGCCGGTTTTGAACCGGCGGTTCACGGTTCACGCATCCTTCGACCCTGAACCGGCCCGTTGGAACCGGCAACCCGCCGGACGGTTCAAACCGCCGGTTCCGGTCCCGGTTCCGCTTTATGAACCGGCGGGCCAGAACCGGCGGTTAACCGCCGGGCCGGTTCGGTTTGTGCACACCTAGTCCCTAGGATTTTGAATCAAAACCTTATTCATCAATAGACCTTTATCAGAGGATAAAAGAGCAGTCAATGTTGTGTAAAATGGACATCTTACTTTTCAAAAATAATTATCAGATTATAGGAGAATAGTCAATATTATTAAGAACCTTAGTACGTAGCGAAATGAACACGGTCACATGTATGGAGACATGAACCTCCGAGAGTCTCTACTTAAAATAAAAAGGAAATCATCAACTCTGCTCAGCATTCTCCACCATCACAGCTCAACCTGCACATTTAGAAATATATGCAGGGCCGAGTACGAAGATACTCAGTGAACACATTGCCGAAACATACATACATACAATGAAAATATTGTCATGCCATCACAGTGAGACACATTAAACGACACTTCAACCTGCAATTTTAAGCAATTGTCATAGTGAGACACATTAAACGACACTTCAACCTGCAATTTTATACTCCCTCCGTCCCGAGCTACTCGCTCATTTCCTTTTTGGCACGGAGATTAAGGAATGAGTGTATAGGAAAGTCAAAAATGATGGCTGTAGGTGAAAATTTTTACTAAAAATGGAAAGAGTGCAAGTAACTTGGAACGCCCAAAAAGGAAATACGTGCGAGTAGTGCGGGACGGAGGGAGTATTATAATTAATCCTATCAATAAATATAAAATTCTGGGGTAGTACTAAATTTATTTAACCGCTAATTTTACCCAAAACTAAAATTTCATTTCCCCCTCTCCTCAAATTCACGCCCAACCCTCGCTTCAAATCCACCCCCAAAATTTACAACTCCTTCGGTTCAAAATCCTCCACCAATAATCGTAGTTTCCTTTCCCTCGATTGGGAGATCCTCTTTAGATCATAATTTCGTTGGAGAGGAAACTTTTCGGAGAGTAGAATTCTCAGTATTAGCGGCTTTCGTTGGCTTTCAGGTTCAATTTTTGTAAGATGATTCAAGATCTCATCTCTGATTTAATGGTGTTGATTTACTACAGTTTCTCTTTTGATTTTAATGGTGTTGAGTTCCTACAGTTTCTCTTCAGATTCTCTCTACCTAAACTGAAATTTCAGTTCTCGTAAAGAGCATTTGACTGGTTTTCTTTGTTGCTATTGAATTACAATGTCATACATTGGTATAGAGCTTATTAATTTACTGAACTTGGAAGGTTTTGGCTTAGTAAAAGTCTTGACAAATGATTACTCTATAGATAATTGTTGTCTCCGTGGCAGTAGGTTGTTTAAAGATTTTATATGAATTGTTCCTCAGAAGAAACAATTATTTTTATGTTTTTTTCGTCTAACATTTGGCTATATGTAATTTAATTGTCTTATTTGTTATGCAGGAGGTTCTTTAACAAATTTCTTTGGAGTCCACTTGCATCTGCAGCTCTGATGGCAACTATTAGGAAAAATATTGGTAGCTTCAACTTCTTATTGAAAATTTATTTCACCATTTTGTTCCATAATCTTGTGTGCCGGCAACTTGCACATCTCTACACATTGAAGTTATTGTTGTGAGGTTTGTGGTTTCTAACTCCATGAGGCTTTTAAATGATCTTTTCTTATCCATCATAATTATGTTTCAGTAGAATCCAACTCGTTGTTATATAGTTTCAGTGTCTGGGTTGGATTATGCATATGTTGTTGTCAAATAGCCATGAGAGTGTACCCTACAATGTTGAGCACAACTGGAGAAAGATTAATTCCCTTGATTCTTGTTTTCCCCTGTATCTGTTCTGACCTCCGGGTTATATAGCTGTTGATCATCATTATATTTCACAGGTAAATATTCGTCTATTTTGTTGTTACTTTAGGGTAATTAATTTCTTTTCTATTTCCTTAGCATTCAAAGAATTCATATCTGTATAATAGGGTTGTTGGTAGATATATAATTATATTTACCCTTTTCTTATTTCTTCTACCTCTATTTCATCAATACCTTAACATGCAAGATCTTGACATTCATCATTAGGTATTTACAACTTTACAACTATCTAGATGCTTCTACTGAGACTCTGTTTTGTATTTTTTTTCAATTGAAATGCAAATTTAATTTAGAGCTTATTTTTAATTCCTACCCTCCTTAGCCCACTTCAATTGATTTTTAGAGAGCCCAATATAAAAGTAGAAGTCGTCGTCTTCTTCTTCTTCATTTTATTTGATACTCTAAATCTAAAACGAGGAGAGAAACTCTTCCTTCTCTCTTGGGATCCGGTTTCACCCGCCGTCGCCGCCACGGATCCACCACCGTCGACTCCTCCCTCCATCAGCTTCTCCTTCCCTCTTCCTCTCTGTCGGTTCTCCCTCTCTCTTTCTTCTAATTTTCCCCAATTTCAGAAATAGCTTCGTCACCCCTTCTCTCCTATCGGTCCCTCTCTCCACCGCCGCCCTCTGCCTCGCTGCAAGGGATGGTTGCTCCACCTCTTCACACTTATCGTCGTCCCCTCCTTGCGCCGCTGCTGCCAACCACCGCCGTCACCTCCCCACAACATCCCATCTTGCAAGGCAACCCTTCACGCCGCTGTTTGACGGCTCCGGCGAGGTAAGATCTCTATTTCTCCATTTATCTTCCCACTCATCCTCTTTAGATTTATTGATTACTATTATTTAGAGTTAACTACTTTCAGATTCGGACAGATTGTGAAGCTGTATTGGCGGGAGTGATTCGGCCCCTCGAGTCCGCACATCAGCTTCCCCCACCAAAACGCACTGTCATAGACATAGGTCTTGTTTTATTACGATTTTTGTATACTATCCCTATTCTTATTTAGATTTACTTGATTTTATCCTTATTGAAAATTAAGTGTTTCTAGTTTAGATTGGATTGGGGCAGATTCTATCTCTCTCAAAAATATTCCTGTGAATGCTTAAGTTTTATTATACTAAGCATAAAATTTACTTACCCATTGGAAAGGAGTAAGAGTTGTTGGAATGGTAACTTGATTCCCAATTATCAGCAATCTCACACCTTCCTCTTTCTCTCTTGAATACGGTTGTAGTATAAGCTGCTAACAACACTAAGCTTTTATGTGAAGAAGTTTTGACATGTGTCTCTTTCTCTCATGTGTTAATTAACACCCATTTTAAAATTATGGAAAAAGAAATTCTGGAATGAAAACATTTCCCGTGAAGTTTTATTTGGCTTAGAGGCTGATCTCCTTTCATTATGTGGTGCAGGAACTATTTGACAAAGGTCATGGGTGTGATCCGAAGATGTGTCGGCAGCAACCCATTTGGGACTTGACCGTGTCTCTTAATTTCATTTGTAAAAATTTACATTTATCTGTTTATATATTTGGACTTTTATTGGACTCTTAATTATGTATTTGGACATTACAAATTCACTTTTTATAAGTAGAAACTCAGGTCATTACAAGAAACATAGCCAGTTGGTATTTGAACACGAGTCTATCCAATGCAGGAGTGTTACAATAACCGCTAAACCACACGACGTTCTTGTAAAAGAATTATCAATAATATATTAAGTACACGTTATTTTGAGGTAAAGTTGCATCCCTTGTTCTTAGCTGGTTATGCCAGTGCCGCGTGCGGCAAAGGTTTTATAACTTGTGTTCCAATAGGGCCCAATGTTGTTTTTGTCCACGGATAAAAATGCATAAAGCATGTACGATGGTATTTATACTACTCCCTCCGTCCTAAGGAAGATGACCCCTTAGTCGGCACGAGTTTTTTGGTAATTTTATTTTGTATGTTAAGAGAGTAAAGTAAGAGAGAGGGAATAAAACAGACATAAATGTATTTACATTTTTAGTAATAAGTTATCTTGATTGGGACAAACCCAAATGAAAAGTGAGTCGTTTTTAATGGGATAGGGGAGTACTAAGTAATAAGGGCACCCACAATGGGGGGGTTCGAACCCGGGTCTATTACTTGGAAGACAATAATCCTAACCATTGGGCTACACACACTAGTTGAAATATCTTGAAAACTAAATTGTTTTATACATTTATTAAGATGAAAATGTGATAAAAATTAATTTTTATAAAATGTATTAATTTTTATAAAGGTATGAACATTAATTTTTATAAATGTATTAATTTTTATAAATGGAATGGAGTTTTTTCTCAATTTTTGTAGTTATTTAAATAAAAGAAAATGCATAGGACGCGCCATAGAGCGCGCTTTAGGACGCCCCACTGCAGGTGAGGTAGGAGGATAAAACTGATGACGTGACGTGCCATAGGCGCGTTTTAAGGCGCCCCAGTGCTAATGGCCTAATATTAGAAGATTTGTTTCCTGACAGTAAATTGGATCTTCCCTCCCACCCAACTAAACTTCCATTTGTGGAATTTTCAATAAAATAAACTCGATCAAATTAAATAAAATATGTATTCAAATTTATTCTTTCCATTTTCCTAGCATCATCATCAAACCCAGGCCATCGACCACACAATTCGTTCATATTGAAAATCAAATCTCCTCACAATTTTCATTCGCAGTTTCTGGACATTGTTGCGGCGCACTTTCTGTGTAAGTTTATCTGTCATGAGTTCTGAGCCTATTAGAGGGAATTCCATTGATTTAGAATTCAATATCCTTCTGTTAATTTGAAGAATCTGGTCTTGTTTTTAATAATGGAGTATATATATATCTCTTCTCTCTTTCCTGGAGATCTTCGTTGGAAAGAAGCATTGCGAGTTATCGCGATTTTTAGTTTGTTTTTCGAATTTGCATTGCCAATGTTTATAAGAAATTGTAATTTAAGGTGTTCGAATGGAGGAAATGACGTAAAATGGAAAATCTACATTGCGAGTTATCACGATTTTTAGTTTGTTTTTCGTATTTGCATTTCCAATGTTGATAAGAAATTGTATTTAAGGTGTTTGAATGGAGGAAATAAGGTAAAATGGAAAATCTGCGTTGCGAGTTATCACGATTTTTAGTTTGTTTTTCGTATTTGCATTGCTAAATTGTGTTGTGTTTTAATTTAAGCTGTTTGAATAGAGGAAATGAGGTAAAATGGAAAATCTGGTTTGTGACTTTGAATTATGTGCTTTTAGGAGTATGGATGGATTAAACCAAGATGGCAGTAGTGTAGATTCATTCTTACGGAACTACAAACTTGGGAAGACTCTTGGGATTGGTTCATTTGGCAAAGTTAAAATTGCTGAACATGCACTCACAGGCCACAAAGTTGCTGTCAAGATTCTAAATCGTAAGAAGATTAAGAATATGGATATGGAAGAAAAAGGTTAAGCAAACCATATTCACTACTCCATATGTTTATAATACATCTTCGCAAATTACTAATGTAGAAGTTAGTCAAATCAAGCTTACACTAGATTTTTTAACAGTTGGTTGCCTCTTGCAGTTAGAAGAGAAATCAAAATACTAAGATTGTTTATGCATCCCCACATCATACGTCTCTATGAGGTTGTGGAGACAAATTCTGACATATATGTTGTGATGGAATTTGTCAAGTCTGGTGAACTGTTTGATTACATTGTAGAGAAAGGTAGGTTACAAGAAGAGGAGGCTCGCACGTTCTTTCAACAGGTTGGATGCTTCTTTTCAGACTCACCGAGATACTATGATGAGTAGTGTACTGTGTATCAATGTCTCTGTGGTGCTGATGATTGCAGATAATATCTGGAGTGGAGTACTGCCACAGGAATATGGTGGTTCATAGAGATCTGAAACCAGAAAACTTGCTTTTGGATTCTAAACACAACGTGAAGATTGCTGATTTTGGTTTGAGTAACATTATGCGCGATGGTCATTTTCTGAAGACCAGTTGCGGAAGCCCCAACTACGCTGCTCCAGAGGTACACTTTATAAATTCACGAGCTAGGTAGAATCTAAACAAAGTGACTGGAACTGTGGAGATATGTAATGTTTCAGAAACGTGCAATTCGAAGAGTCTGATATGTGTTTCTACCATAGGTTATCTCAGGTAAATTGTATGCTGGGCCCGAGGTGGACGTATGGAGCTGTGGTGTAATTCTTTATGCACTTCTCTGTGGCACCCTCCCATTTGATGATGAGAATATTCCAAACCTGTTTAAAAAAATAAAGGTGCATCCATGTAAATTCATGCTATTATGTTTATAAGTTCGTCTTCAAATACATTCATGCTTGGAACTTTGCTGATAAATGTGGCATAGAGCCACTGCATCTCTTATGGCAATGTTCATCACTACAAATTTTAAGCTCATAATGTTCGGATTTTATTTCTGAAGCTTTATAATGTTCTACGCGATTGTCTGATGGCCAACCTAGGCATTAATTCATATGCTTTCCATAGAACATAATTTTTAAGCCTATTCAGAGCATTAGTACGTAGCTGTAAAGGGAAGGAAAACTTTTACATATCATGATATGCTTAATGCTAATCTGTTTAATATGTCTCTAGGGTGGAATATACACTCTTCCCAGTCATTTATCTGCTTGTGCAAGAGATTTGATTCCCAGGATGCTTATAGTTGATCCGATGAAACGAATGAGCATTCCAGAGATTCGTACCCACCCTTGGTTCCAAGCTCATCTCCCACGTTATCTGGCTGTGCCACCACCGGATACAACACAACAAGCTAAAAAGGTAACTGGAGCTTCAAATATAATCAATAACTCTTTCCAAAAGATCATAGATGTAGCAGAATGAACACTGAGAAATTTCTATAATATTCCCAATGCCGGTCCAATAAGCACCAAGAAATGAGAGTAGAATTCTAAGCATCTTTCCAATTCTTTGTATCACTGCCCAACGGTTTTCTGGCACTAGGCCTTTATATTATCGGAGCTTTGCCTATTCTTGACCCCGAAAATTTAATGATCTAAAACTTCATAATGTGCAGATTGATGAAGATATTCTTCAGGAAGTGATTAAGATGGGATTTGACCGTGCTGCACTTGTTGAATCTATTGGAAACAGGGTTCAAAATGAGGTAACTTTTGTTACTCTATGCTGTTAATATTGGTAAGGTAACATGTTTTTTTATCATGACTTTTAAACCATTGCACGTTATTGATGTTGTATTAATTCAACTGTTTCTCAGGGAACTGTTTCATACTATCTGCTGCTAGACAATCGATTTCGCGTTGCCAATGGCTACCTTGGAGCTGAATTCCAAGAGACTGTGGTATGTTTTACGATTAATAAATAAGATGTACTCTTTTATATATGTAAGGAAATTAGAGCTTTGTGTGCTATTTACTATTGAGTTGTGATCAAAATAGAACTAAATCCCGGTGCATAACTAAAGAACAAATTTAGACCACATGATCTTGTAATCAAAAGGCTGAAATTAATCACTAATTATTTACTGATCGTTGTTAATCACCACTTAACGGTATCATATGTTATCGTTGCAGCTGATTTCCTTTTTCAAAGCTTCATATACATTCTATTTTCAAGTTCTTTCACACTCACAAGTTTCTGCTGACATCCTTGCATGAATTTTGTATATACCAATAGGAATTTGGGTATGACCACAATCCAAGTGAGCCCGTAGCATCTCCTGTCAGGGAACGTCTTCCTGGAGTTAACGATCATCAACAATTTGGAGCAAGGCAATTTCCCACTGACAGGAAATGGGCTCTCGGACTCCAGGTTGGTTCCCTGCTTTATCATGCAATCCATTCGTGAGAGCAAAACGAGAACCACAATCTACGTCACTCAAATATATAAATACACTCATATTGATATTAGGTTGATGGTATTCACTCTTATTCATTTGACTTCTGTAAAAGTCTCAAGCCCATCCTCGTGAGATCATGACGGAAGTTCTCAAAGCTCTTCAAGAACTGAAGGTTTTCTGGAAAAAGATTGGACATTACAACATCAAATGCAGATGGGCTTCCGATGCTCCTGGCCACCATGAAGGGACCCTTAACGATTCCATGCATGACACCAATTATTTCGGTGATGGATCTGCCGTTATTGAACATCAAGGGAGTAGTGTAACCCGACATGTTGTTAAGTTTGAAGTGCAGGTAAGTTCATAGTCTGTTGATTTCTATACATATTAATTGTGTCGAGAATATGCACACTCGTTGTTTGTTTCATTTCAGCTATACAAAACTCGTGAAGACAAGTATCTGCTTGATCTGCAGAGAGTTCAGGGGCCGCCGTTGCTCTTCCTTGATCTGTGCGCAGCTTTTCTCGCGCAGCTTCGTGTACATTGAAATCCACAAATTCTTTGTTGATGCTGTACATAATTATTTCCAAATCTCCTCAAGATGAATGCTGTACCGAGCCAAGCCGCCATTTGGAGTGGGTCTACCTACGCTAGGAGTTCTGTTCTCTCTTCTAGTACAATTTTGATAAATTATTATTATTATTTATAGTCTTATTTTTCATAATATCATATTATTGATTGGGTTTTAATTGTTCTCCTTTCCTCCTTTTCCAATCATCCAAGTAACACTACTATTAAACAAAAAATAAAGTGAATATTACATGTATTTGAAGAATGCAGTTAATTAGCTATTGAAAAGCTCTACCAGGTGCAGTTAGAAGAGTAGTTAGTTAGGGAGGTGGTTAATCTGAAATAGGCTGAATAGCTATCAATATTCCTCTATAAATAGCAGTGTAATACTCTTCTACATCAGAATTTAGCCTATCTCTGTGCAATCTGCAACTGAGTTCTTAAGCTCTCGGAAGCTGATCTATTCCCGTCATCATCAGTGAAGGGGTCTTAGCTCAACTGACCCGCTTGGATTATGCATGGTTTGGTTTTAGAGAGTAACCCCACATGATTTTGATCACATTTTGTCGCATGATCATTTCTATTTCTTTATGACTAAAGGCCCATTTTGGTCCTTAACATATTGCGATTTTTTTTATTTTGGTCCAAAACATTATCTTTTGAATTATCCGGTCCCTCACAAATAAAAACGGGCCACATTTGGTCCATTTTGGACGGTTTCGCAAAAATTTGACGGAAACCCTAAGGTGGAAACCAAATTCTCGCAATATGTTGACGTGGTAGACGCCGATGTAGGTGGAATCGACGAGATTCCCCAAATAAACAGCTAGGGTTTGGTTTGTGGAGAGCAGAGAGGAGTACCTCGTGACGTCCTTCTTCACCGTCCAGATAATGCCGGCGGCGGATGGCTCGGCGGTGAAGCTGTAGAGGCCTTCGGCGCCGCCGATCCAGACGCCGAAGATGCGGTCGAATTGCCTGCCCTTGCACGTCGCCGTCCACTCGAGGACGATTTTGGCGGAGCTTGGGGAGGGGCAGTGCGGCGGCGGTGTGTAGGCGGTGAGGACCGACGGCTGGCCGTAGGTGAAGGAGAAATCGTGCTGGAGCAGGAGGTAGGAGCTTGGCGGCGGAGATGCTGGAGGGGGGAATTTCCGTCAAATTTTTGACGGAACCGTCCAAAATGGACCAAATGTGACCCGTTTTTATTTGTGAGAGACCGAATAATTCAAAAGATAATGTTTTGGACCAAAATAAAAAAATCGCAATATGTTAAGGATCAAAATGGACCTTTAGTCTTTCTTTATTATATATATCCACAATGTGACCATTTTGTAAAACAATATGCATAAAAAACAGGTATAAAAGGCAAAAGGGTGAGCGAGTCACTAAATTCTAGCAAGCATATTGTTCAAGAAACTTTATAAGTTTCTACTAGCCAATATATTATCTTCTCATATTCCTCAATCTAACAATTCAAAACTTTATTATACCTCCCGAGTTTTTCTCAAATCCATAATGGGAGACTACACAAATGGGAAAGGCGTGAAAGCTTAACATGTAGAACGCACGGGCGATGTGAAACAGAGACGAGACACTATTTTGTGTGAACATATAACATAACAGAATTCGAATCATTCCTATCCTTTGGTGAATTATTTCCTAATTTTACTTAAGGTGTATGTTTTAATGATCTTTTGATAAATATAGGAATTGAGAATATAGTGTGAAATTTCGCTAACAACTCGGTTTTCTTTTATTATGTAAATGTTATGCATTCTAGTTAAGCAATTTAATACAACAAGTGAAATGTTATGCACTCTATTATGTTATTTGAGCAATTTAATACAATATTATTTAGTTGAAAAATTAGAGAATATCGAATGAAATGTATTGTAGAGTTGCTAAAATTAGGTAATGTTGAGTAATTTAGTGACGTAATTTGAAATATTAGGCAATTTGGTTAGGTAGTATTGAGCAATTTCAAATGAAATGCAATTGAATTATTTTTAACAATTTGATTTGTTTGAATGGAGTATATTTTAAATCAGTCCGTTGTTACCTTAATTGTGGATAGTGTACATGTATATATAATGATGACTACATCACAAACAACAAGTGAATTATATTATGGTCCAATCGATTCTTCAGTTTCTCTATTCTCTAAGGAGAAACTGATCTTGGTGATGCCAAGGTTGAAACTCATGATTTATTTTCATATGTAAAAGAATTTGAGATGACACTTCTGATCTCTAGTGAGGTAATATTCATATTTATACCCCTTAATGTTAAAAGATTTTGTTGACTTTTTATAAGAAAATTTTGAAACCTATAAGAGTTTGAAGAAAAGTTACACAGTAGTACATGTAAACATATGTATAATAACTTATCTCGCCTGTGATGCCCTTAATGACATATGAATGGTTCAATTGATTTCAATAACGAGTTACATTAATGCTTAATAATATTTGCATAGACATGAAAATCTATTAGGCCATCCACAACGCTGTTCCTATACCGTTCCTATACCGTTCCTTAAACCACTATTTGAGGGCCCCACTGTACTTTTTTACTCCATTCCTTAACTAAGGAACGGAACCTGCAACCCTCCGTTCCTTAGCCGTTCCTTAACCGTTCCTTAAATTACTATTCATTCAATTTCAATTTTTTTTATTTCCAACCCAATTCAATTTAAATAAACACACTTTAAAAAACAAACACACTTTATTAAAAAACACACAACATTAAAAAAAATTACAACTTAAACTTAAAAAAATAAAAAGCACACAATTAAAATCCTAAAAAATAAAAGTACACAATTTTAATAATTTCATCCGCCAAAATTTGCCCAAATGTGCTCAATTAGATCATGTTGGAGTTGGGTGTGGGCACTAGAGTCGCGTGTCCTTGCACGAATAGATAACCGTTCTTGTATAGACGGATGCGCTCCACTTCGAGGCGGACTACTTGCGGTTGAGCTTCCGGGGGATTCGTCGTCGAACCAATTTCCCGCCTCGGGTCCTTCGTCTTGGACAATCATGTTGTGCAAGATTATGCACGTATACATGATGTCGACCATGTTTTCCATGAACCACGTACGAGCCGGGGCTTTGATGATGTTGAAGCGCGCTTAGAGAACCCCGAACGCCCTCTCCACATCCTTGCAAGCAGCCTCCTGCTTCTGCGCAAAAAGAGCTTGCTTTGGGTTCGCAGACCCACTGCACGTCTTCAATAAGGTAGGCCACTTCGGGTAGATGCCATCGGCGAGATAGTACCCCATTTTATAAAGCCGGTTGTTGGCGACGAAGTTGATGGCCGGCACTTTACCATCCAAAACTTCGGTCAAGAGGTCGGACTGGTAGAGCACGTTTACGTCGTTGTTCGACCCGGGGACCCCGAAGTACGCGTGCCAGATCCAAAGGCGGTAGTCGGCAACGACCTCAAGTATAACGGTTGGGTGGGTGCCTTTGTGGCCGCTCGTGTAGGACCCCTTCCACGCCACCGGACAATTCTTCCATTGCCAGTGCATGCAATCGACGCTGCCGAGCATCCCGGGGAATCCGTGCACTGTTTCGTGAAGGTCGAGCAGGAACTGACAATCGGTCGTGCTTGGCCTCCGGAGAAATTCGTCGGTGAAGGCGCCCGGACGCCTTTGCAGAATTTGAGCAAGCACATTCGCCCAGTGCTGTCTCCGATGTGGAGGTATTCGTCGAACATGTCGGCCGTTTGTCCAGTGGCAAGCTGGCGGATTGCTGCAGTACATTTCTGCAGCGTCGTGTGGCTGGGACGGCCGACCGCGTCGTACCCTTCCTGGAAGAACTCTTCTCGGGCTGCCAAAGTATTCGCGATGTGGAGAAATAAAGGTTTCCCCATGCGGAAACGGCGACGGAAGTACGTATCGCCCCATACGTACGGGAGCGTCGTTGGGGCGGCGCGGATTCTTCGGCCTCCCGTCGTCGATCTTCTTCAAGTGATTGTTGCAAAATTTGACGCATTTGTTCAAAAGGATCCATTAGTTTGATTAAATTTGGGAGAAGGAAACGAGAGTTGATTTGAGATGAAAATTGGGGTTGAAATAGAGAGGAATAGATGTGTGTTTGTGATTGATATGAGTATGAAATAGGAGTATTTATAGAGTAAATAAATAAATAAAAATAAAAAAATATATAAAACGGATATAAAAAAACGGTCACATTACCGTTGTAAAAAAAAAAAAATTTTTTTTATTAAATTTGTATTTAAAAAAAAAATTGAATTATTGCGTCACCGGGACGAAGCCCACTCGCGGGGCAGCGAGTGGGCTTCACGCGTCGAATGGGAGGCCGCCACGTCGCCTAGGCGCGTGGCGGAACGTTTCGTTCCGCGTTCCTCCGGAACGGAACGCGGCACGGCATAGGAACGGGGGCGGCACGGAATGGAGACGGAACGCACGCTGCAACGCGTGCCGCCGCGGAACCGTTTCGCCGGAACGGCATAGGAACGGGGGCGGCACAACGTTGCGGGTGCCCTTACGAATACATATAAAATTAATGGGTTTAAGTAAAGTTTTATTGAGTTAATGCGAGTTGACTCATTAAGAATCTGATTTTAATCGTGCAATATCTATTTTAATAATGTAACATCAAGTTTTAATCGTGCAAATCAGGTTTGTGTCGTTATCATATCGTGTCAATCCAAAACGTATCATGCAATATCAAGTTCATGACGTATTCAAGTCATGTACAGGTTTGAAGGTAGTAAGTCGAGTTTGTGCTCAGATTGAGAGTTACCTTAACATAGTGGGTTCGAGTTAGGTCTTATTGGATTCGATCAATATCGAGTTAATTCGATAACTACCCGCCAAACGCACCACTAAGTGACAGTACATAATTGATAACGTGTCAAGACCCATTGTGTCGTCAACGTCAACGGTTCTAAGACTAATTACTGACAACTAAGTACTAGTTAATACTTTAATTAGTATATGTTTCCAAAATTGTAGGGTGCATGCCAATGTTCACGTGAGTGTAAATGTACCTAATTTCAGCCATTTTAATCATGTTCAATTATGTAGGTTGTTGTCAGAATATATCACGGAGGATATTCCCTCCAAGAAGAGAAGATTAGGGAATAATTTATTGATTCAATCATACAATAGCCGAGAATAGATTGATCCTACATTTATGGTATTTACCATAGTTAAGGGCAAGCTTTACCTATATTGTCACGACCGCCCTTTTAGGGTTAATAAATACGGGCGATCGTGAGTAAAAGTATTAAATAAACAGACGAAAAGAATTAGGGTTTCAATCACAAGTTGGACCAACAATTAATATCCCAATAAATAACCAAGAGTTTGATATTATCCAAAATATCCATTATCCTAATAATTAAAGTTGTCGGCCCAAATATATCATAATTAAACGACACGTCACAGCGGAAACAACCAAGAGAAAGAGTGACGCCATGTGTGAAGACACAACGACACTCAAGGTTCAAAGACATCAATAATATATTATATTCATTTGCTCAACACCACCACATCCTCGTCGCCGCTCAACCTGCACATAGGGAAAACACATGCAGGGCTGAGTACTATAAGAATACTCAATGGGCTCATGCCGAAAATATTTTCAATCAAAATATCATTTATCATGCCATACATAAGTAACCATCGGGGTTTAGCTTTAGAAAGGCCCGAGGCACTCAAAATCATTTCCCATTGTAAAAGTCGACTGATCAGTCATTTTCCCATAGACGTTTACCATATCTGCCAATACATGACTTGGAATGTGGCCACAAACCAAGCCACTAGACCGGCCAGCCCGTACGCTAGCACACGATCTACCATAGGTGTACACTAGCCCAAGTAGGGTTTGCGGCCCTACAAGGACCCGAATTCGATTTATATAATAATGGCATAAAGCCACATCAGATAGGCACGTAAAAATCAAATCATAGCATGATAAATACAGTTTCATTTCCATCGACAAAACATTTAGGACGTTGTCCTTATTTAAAAGAAAGCCCACCTCGAGTGCTTAATTTGAAATTACGTTCTTTCCCTTGCGATCACGATTCCCTTGCGATGATTCACCTTTAACAATTTATATAATAATAAATCAACACATTGATTCAAACAACTAACTGAAAATGCATGCATCCTAAGCAAAGTCTTTTATCTCGGTTTATTTCGGTTTTCGGTTATTCGGCGGCGGCTTATGCCCCTAATTCCTCCGTTAGCTCCTCGTATTTTTTCTCCACGATAACAAAATAAAATTCCCAAAATTAATAAAAGTAATTAAATCCCCGCAATTATTTCTCTTCAAATTAATTATTTCCGACATAAGATAAAATTATTCCCTCTTCGAAATATACCGGAGATTAATTAAATATTCGTCACGATTAATTGTCGGGCCAAAACTTAATTCTTTCCCCACCTTATGTCTTCAATTTAATTAATACTCCTACTAAAAGAAGGCCCAAACTTTAAATAGATCACCCAAATTTATTAAGTCCAATTCCATTAAAACAAAAGGCCTAAGATCATCATCCCATTTTAATTTAGAAAGCCCAAAATCAAAATCTCTCATCCTCACTCTCGGTTCTCTCTCTTCTCCCTCCCTCTTCTTCTTTCTCTCTTCTTCTTTCTCTCCCGTCGACAAAATGGATAGATCCGTCGGCTTCTTCCGTTCACCTCACGACGCCGGACGCCGCTGCTGCTGCCGCTCATCGGGGAGAGGCGGCTGTCGCCGGGAGGAGCTGCTGTTGCCGTCCGCGCCGCTGCGCCGTCGCCGTGAGTCGTCTCCAGCCGCTGCGCCGTCGCCGTGAGTCGTCAGACGCGCTGCCTCCTGAACCGCTGCCGCTGCTGCTTGTCGTTCGTCCAACCGTCGCCGGGAGGAGCTGCTGCCGCCTCCAGCCGCTGCCTTCGTCGCCGGTTCGCGCGGCTTCCCGAACTCGCCCCCGAACAGCTCCGAAACGACGACTACCCAGCCCCGATTGCTACCGAACAGACCGGTTCTCACCCAAGTATGTTTCTTTTCGTTCTTAGTTTGATTTTGATTCTCAGAAAGGTTCGATTGGTTTGATTGTGTGATTTGATCGGATAATGATGTGTATGGAGCAGAATGTGATAATTGATGTTTAGAATTGGGTAGGAGATTACCTCTGTGAATTGAGAAATCAACACAGCAAGGATCTGAAAAGTTTGGTTCTTGAAGCTGGAGAATTTGATTACTTGAGTAGAAATTTTGAAGACTTCCTCTGTTTGCTGCAGGGAGAGGAACGAAAATAAGCAGCAATATTATAGAGGAGTAGGAATTTAGAGGAGGAAGATTTGGTTGAGAAGTTGGAGAGATTTGTGGAGAGAGAGGGAGCGTTTTTTCCAACGTGGGGTGAGGGAGGGGATTCGAATTTTTTCCTTTTTTTTTAAAACTTGATTTAGTTGAAAATTTGAATTTATTTGGTATTTTATTTGCAGATTACGGAGGATGAATATCTCATCACGGAGCAGGAAATATATGCATGATCTTTAATTAATATTTGAATTAAAGATATTTTATTTTAATTAGTTTAGTTTAAAACACAGCCCATTGTATTTTATTTTAAATTGTGCAGTCCATAATTTATTTATCACGGACTGGACCTTTATATTATTTATTTAATTTATCGGATCCAACACTGAATTGAGTCCAATAAATATATACCTCACGGAAAGGAATTATTTATATACGCATAATGTTTTATTTCACAAATCTCTAGTCCAACAACAATTAATTTGCCGACAATTAATTCACGGCTTCGCGAAAAAAATAGCATTAAAAACCAGTAAATTAGGGTTCACAAATTAGGTTTAGAAAAACGGGGCGTTACATATATATTGAAGGCTGTAAATTGTAAGCAATATACAAGAAATACAAAAACACATTTCCTACTCTACTGCTCGATTCTAATCATCCTTTCACCATCACGATCCACCTCTCTCGATTACCATCTTTAAGATGGTATCAGAGCAGGACGATTCGAACTCGAGACTCAGAGCAATCTCATCATAGTCTCGATTAGCTTTCCCGACCTTTTGAAACCCTGCAAAACCAACCAACAAACAGGATGTCAGAATCCGAATCCAATAATTCCCAACTTACCAGCCAACCCATAACCCTTTCTGCAGAACAATTCGCAGAACTTGTGAGACTAAGCATGTCTCAAACACCCCCAAAACAACCGTTCCAGACTGAACCCCAACCAGAATCGTTGGGAGATGTACACATACAGACCAAGCTCAATGGGGAGAACTACCCCCTGTGGGCGAAATTAATGGAGAAGGCGATCGGAGG
The DNA here is from genome assembly GCF_004379255.2 of Salvia splendens. Lineage (NCBI taxonomy): Eukaryota > Viridiplantae > Streptophyta > Magnoliopsida > Lamiales > Lamiaceae > Salvia > Salvia splendens. The sequence goes on along the minus strand of NC_056043.1, from coordinate 18,703,268 downwards.
GAAGGGTCTGATTTCTCACATTTCTGGAGTGTCAGACCCCCCTTCCTCAACCGACCCGGCCTACTCAAAATGGATACAAAGAGATCACTGTTGCTTCAACTGGCTTATCAACAACATCGACGCCAGCCTCGTGAACGAGGTTTCCCAATACGAAACGGCTCAAGATCTGTGGGAAAGCTTGGCCGTCACATACGGGAGTGGCGCCGACCCATTCCAAATCGCAGACCTTCACCGTCAAGCATACGGGATGAAACAAGGAAACCTATCCCTGGAAAGTCTATGGCAGAAATTCTAGGAATTATGGATATCCATAGATAGCCGAGACTCGAACCCGATGGATACACCTTCCTCCATCGAGAAATACAATCAGGTTACCCAGCGACATCGGCTGTATCAATTCATATGGGCACTCGACGATAGATACGACAAGATAAAACGGGAAATCCTGAACATGGACCCCATCCCAACAGCCAGAAAGGCCTACGGAATGGTCAGACGGGAGAATGCGAATGAGAAATTGATGAATCCAGACACTAAGGAGTCTGGAATCGGGGCGGGACTAGCCGCTTTCGACCGAACCCGGATGCATACCAGCCACCACCAGCCGCCACCAGCCAACAGAACCTACCGAAGAGACGAGGACAAGAGCAAGCTAGTATGCTCTCACTGTGGGGGTAAGAAGCATACTAAAGACACTTGCTTCCATCTCCACGGCTACCCGGAGTGGTGGGAGGAGATGAAGAAGGCCCGCCAACAGAAAAGCAATCAACGGAGCAATAGCGGCGGCGGAGGGAGAGTGGCAGCAGCCGTCGTCCTCGAGGACCGAGTCACCTACCCCAGTACAACACCGGAGGGCAGCGTCGGTCCACCGAGGGTGAATGGGAACGGCGACAGAAACCAATCGGCGACAGAGGAGAAGGCCATAGCTTCGGCAACAGTTGCAAGAGTTTGGTCTGAAGGTAAAGAAACGAGGGGAGACCTCACCGGCGACAGGCAGACGGCGACGGCGAGGATCCCCACTGAGGAGGACAAGGCGGCGGAGGCTAGGGTGTCGGACCACCAAGCAGCGGCTAGGGTTTCTCACCGAATTGGGGAATTTTGCCCAATTCACTCCCCAAATCCAAAACCTACTTTTTACTCCCCAAATTCACCGAAATCCCACTCCGACCCCCGAGCCGAAAATATCCACCAGATCTTACCCCATGAACCACACAAATTACAAAACCACCCCATAAAATTAAAACCACCCGATTTGCACCCCCCGGAGACCAAAAAATTCCAGTCTGCACCCCACTCAGCAAAAACCTTACAGATTGCACCCCAAATGTTTGAAAAATTCGAAAACTCACCTTCTATTCCCTGTAAAAATTCTTTTGATGCCTTAGCCTTTTCATCCGTGTCACAAACAGGTCCTAAAGATACCCAGTGGATTTTTTACTGCGGGGCCACTGATACCATGTCATTCGATGCTTCAGATTTTCTGAATATCTCAAAATCTAATAAGTCATATGTCCAAACAGCCAGTGGGGATCTAGCCCGGGTCCAAGGGGCCGACACAATCAATATTTCGCCTACTCTACGCCTTTCTAACTGTCTTTTTGTCCCGTCCTTATCACATAAGCTCCTATCCATCAGTCATGTGACGAAGGAGCACCATTGTAAATTACTAATGCAACCGAAATTTTGCATGTTACAGGATATCAAGACGGGGACGATAGTTGGGCGTGGCACTGAGCGACGAGGACTGTACTATGTGGACGAGATAGCCCAACAGAGTGTGGCGATGCTGACTCACGGACTGACAGACAGGCAGGCTTGGCTTTGGCATCGTCGGTTAGGACATCCGTCTATAGGATATATTCGCATGCTTTATCCTAAGTTAGTTAATTCTATGCACTCCTTTCATTGTGAAACTTGCCTGCTAGCCAAAAGCCACAGGCACACCTTTAAGTTGAACAATACGAGAATGAATAAACCATTTGCTTTAATACATTCTGATGTGTGGGGCCCTGCTCCTGTTAGTGGGGGTCAAGTTTTTCGATATTTTGTGTTGTTTATTGATGATTACTCACGTATGACTTGGATATATTTCTTGAAACATAAGTCTGAAGTTTTTGATAAATTCACCCAATTCTATGCCCTAGTCCAAACCCAGTATAACCAAACAATTCAGATCTTGCGGTCGGATAACGGGGGGGAATTTGTCAACAAAAAAATGCAAGACTTCTTTCGGGAAAAGGGATTAGTTCATCAAACATCTTGTGCGTACACTCCTGAACAGAATGGGGTCGCCGAAAGGAAAAATAGGTATATACTTGAAATTACCAGAGCCCTTTTAATCGAGTCCAGGATACCCAAATCGTTTTGGCCTGAAGCCATTGCTACGGCTGTCTACCTTATAAACCGATTACCTACAGGGACTCTAGAATTCAAATCACCCTTAGACCTTTTTTCCACACACTTCGAACTACCTTCTTCCCTGTCTCTAGAACCCAGGGTGTTCGGGTGTACTGTCTTCGTGCACATCCCGAAGCAGGATCGTACCAAATTTTCCCCATGTGCTCTCAAATGTGTCTTCCTGGGTTACGGAAAAAACCAGAAAGGGTATAGATGTTACGACCCAACCACTAGAACCATGCATACCACTATGAATTGCGATTTTGTTGAGGATAAGTACTTCTATAGCCAATCTAGTAGTCAGGGGGAGACACAACCTTCGGATAATCATCCAAACAGTGACCTACCAAATTGGCTATCAACACCCATGCCTTCCGACCCAAGGGAAATCCAATCAGGGGGAGAACCGCAGCCACCGCAGCCACAACCAAGTCCTGTCACAGACGTCGGTCCAACAGAGGAGGTTAGCCACACCACCGGGCCGTCACTTCCAATAGTGCAGGACGAGGAGCAAAGTGGCAACATCCAAATATCACCCTCGTCACCAAATCCTGAGGTAACTAGTTCACATATTGAGGCATCTTTGGAAATCACTAATCCTGACAGGAACAGTGAAGCCGAAAGTGGAATCAGTAGAGGATGTGATAATATGGGACAACCGTACGAGTTACCCACTAGGAGTACAAGAGGAGTTCCACCTCGAAGATACTCACCTGAATGGAAAGGAAGAAAAGCCAGATATGCAGTAGCGAATATTGCCCAAGGACAGATGTCAGAGATGGCTCGTGCATTCGAAGCTGCCCTTTATGAGGAGGAAGAAATTCCACAGTCATTCGAAGAAGCGTCAAAACACAAGCATTGGAGAGAGGCCATGAAGAAGCAAATAGATGCCCTCGTCACAAATGGAACATGGGAGAAGTGCACACTACCTAACGGAAAGAAGCCGGTTGGATGTAGATGGATATTCACTATCAAAAGGAGAGCAGATGGTTCAATCGAGAGATATAAGGCGAGACTTGTGGCAAAAGGATACACTCAAGTGTACGGAATAGATTATGAAGAGACCTTCTCCCCTGTTGCAAAGTTGAACACTGTTCGAGCTCTGCTATCTGTGGCAGCGTGTAAAGATTGGCCCCTACACCAGTTTGACGTCACCAATGCCTTTCTTCATGGAGAATTGGAAGAAAACAAGGAAGTCTATATGGAAGTTCCGCCTGGTTGTTCGGCAGAATTTGGAGCTGGCCAAGTGTGTCGTCTGAGGAAAACACTATACGGACTCAAGCAATCGCCAAGAGTCTGGTTTGGGAGGTTTTGCCAGGCCATGGTTAAACAAGGGTTTAAACAAAGTCAATCAGACCATACACTCTTCACGAAGAAACGAGGAGACAAGATAACCTGCCTAATTATCTATGTGGACGACATGATTATCACGGGAGATGACAGTGAAGAAATTCAAAGCCTAAGAGAGAACCTGTTCAAGGAATTTACGATGAAAGACCTTGGAGCATTGAAGTATTTTCTTGGAATCGAAGTATTGAGATCTAGACACGGAATATTCCTGAGACAGAAGAAGTATGTCCTGGATCTGTTGGCAGAAACAGGATTATTGGAGTGCAAACCGGCGGAGACTCCTATGATCACAAACCACGGCTTGAAGATGGAAGAAGGAGCCGACCTTACTGATCGAGAACGGTATCAACGGCTGGTAGGTAAGCTTATATACTTATCACACACACGGCCATATATCACTTATGCAGTTGGTGTCGTCAGTCAGTTCATGCACCAACCACATGGAAGCTGCCTTAAGAATCGTTCGATACCTGAAAGGGACGGTAGGCTACGGAGTATTCTTGGCCAAAAGGGAAGACCTTGAGATCGACGGATACACTGACGCTGATTGGGCAAGTAATCCCGTCGATAGAAAGTCCACGGGTGGCTACTTCACCTTTGTTGGGGGCAATCTTGTTACATGGAGGAGCAAGAAACAGAAAGTGGTAGCCTTATCAAGTGCCGAGGTAGAATTCAGAGGCATTAAAAGTGGACTTATGGAAATCATGTGGTTGAGGAGACTACTGACAGAGATTGGCTACCCACCGACACAAAAAAACCAATTATTTTGTGACAATAAGGCAGCGATCGGTATCTCAGAGAATCCGATGCAACACGACAGAACGAAACATGTAGAAGTCGACAGGCACTTCATCAAGGAAAATCTAGAGGCAGGCACCATTGAGTTCCTGTTTGTACGATCAGAAGAACAGTTGGCAGACATCTTGACCAAAGCAGTACACCCAAAGGCCTTCAAGGAAATTTTGGGCAAGTTGAGTATCGGGGATACCGTTTCTCAACTTGAGGGGGAGTGTCAGAATATATCACGGAGGATATTCCCTCCAAGAAGAGAAGATTAGGGAATAATTTATTGATTCAATCATACAATAGCCGAGAATAGATTGATCCTACATTTATGGTATTTACCATAGTTAAGGGCAAGCTTTACCTATATATTGAAGGCTGTAAATTGTAAGCAATATACAAGAAATACAAAAACACATTCCCTACTCTACTGCTCGATTCTAATCATCCTTTCACCATCACGATCCACCTCTCTCGATTACCATCTTTAAGAGTTGTGACAGAGTGATTAAAGAGATGAAGTTTGCAGAGGAATTAGCTTCGCAAATGGTGGAAGAATGGCGGGCTGCATACATGGACTACAACACCCTCAAACATGCTCTCCAAAATCTGGTGAAGCCAACAAGTGTATCAACAAACAATGACGATGACCAAAATTATTACCACGGATTGGAGCTCGAATTTTTCACCAAACTCGAGGACGAGTTCAACAAGGCCGTGAATTTCTACAAGGATAAGCTGCAACGGCTGAAGGTGGAGGCACATGATCTCACCTTGAAGAACCAAGGTTAGAAGATTTTCATCTTTGGAATTTGGTTGTTTGACCCCATTTTTTAGGTACTAGTTTTGTAGTTCACTCAAAATTAAATCAGTTTTGTTCTTAAAGTTTGTGTGCTGTTTTTTCATATTAAGTTGGGAGTGCATTTGGACATAAGTCAAGAAGTGGAATTGAGACAGGACTACATCAAAATTTACAAACAGGTTCGACATTTGAGAAGCTTCTGGTAAGAAACTACTACTTGTTTTTTTCTTGCTGTGATTGGAGTAGTTCAATTGTGCTGAGCTAAATGCTAAATGTATGCAGTTCGTCGAATATTCTTGCCTTCTCGAAAATAATGAACAAGTACGACAAGGTATATCCACACGAGATAAGTGTTTCTTAATGTTTATCATTCTTTGCATCGTATGCTCTCAAAGATGTCGGCTTATTATGTCACGACCGCCCTTCTAGGGTATAATAAATGCGGCGATCGTGACGTAACAGGACTTAAATGCAATCCAAGAAAAGGGCTAGGGTTTTATAAAAAGGGGTTTGACCAAGGAAATAAATGAATAATTAAGTATAAGAAAAGAAGGTCACGCTTTAGCAATGAACCCAATGAAGAATAACTATCATATTTTAGGTCAAAATGGCAAGGCTCAAAATAATCCAAAACGTAACATGTCTCAATATCCCTAACAAGAATCCAATAGTTTCAGTATCAACCCAAAGATAAGAGTAATCATGTTTTAGCGGAAGCATCCAAGGGAAAAGTGAAGTCATGTGTGAAGACACGACGACACTCGGAGTTTCAAGACAGTCTCATAATTTTAATTAATTTGCTCAACACCGCCAACCGCTCGTCGCCGCTCAACCTGCACATAAGGAAAACACATGCAGGGCAGAGTACTATAATAATACTCAGTGGACTCATACCGAAAACATTTTTAATAAAAGTATTATTTATCATGCCATACATAAGTAACCATCATGGTTTTATCTTTAGAAATGCCCGAGGCACTCAAAATCATTTCCCATTGCAAAAGTCGACTGATCAGTCATGTTCCCATAGACGTTAGCCATATCTGCCAATACATGACATGGAATGTGGCCACAAACCAAGTCACTAGACCGGCCAGCCCGTACGCTAGCACACAGTCTACCATAGGTGTACACTAATCCAAGTAAGGTTTGCGGCCCTAGGAGGACCCAAATTCGATTTAAATAATAGTGACAAAAGTCACATCAGATAGGCACGTTAAAATTAAAATACCGCATGATAAATATAGTTGCATTCCCATCGATAAGATATTTAGGACATGGTCCTTATTTAAAAGAAAGCCCACCTCGACGGCTTAGATCTCAAGCACTTTCTTCCCCTTGCTAACACGCTGATAGCGCGAGTTATCACCTTTAAAATTTATGTGTATCACAAATCAGTCCCAATTATCGACTCAAAACCATGCATGTCCCCAACGTTTCCCTTTTCCTATCAATTCGTTTTATCAACATAAGGAAACACACCATAGCATACATTAACGCACAACACATCACTACATCATAGAATGGGTTTCTTAACACATATGCATCATGTATATTGTAACGCCCCACTTTTTGAACCCTAATTTTCGAACCCTAAAATTTTGCATTAAATATTTTAATGCCGTGAAGTATGTGGATTTATTGACGAGTGAATTAATTGCATGTTTTCCGTATGACCTAATTGCGTTTTGGAATTGAGATTTGATTTGATTAGTCAAATCCGTTGAGCATATGACATGGCTGTTGAATACTCAAAGATGTGGAACATATGACGAGGCTATTGAAAAGTCAAAGTGTTGAGAACATGTGGTGGAAGTGAAAATGGTTGAATTTATGACATGGCTATTTGAATAATTGATGCGGGGTAAAATATATTGCGGTGAATTATTTTCCTAAGGGTGAGTGAGATTAAATAGGATCATCAATAATTATCTTGCCCATTTTTATTTGGAATTTTCGACCACTATTAATTATTGGAGAGAAATTCTATTTTCCTAGATTTAATTTTTTGATTGGGATAATTATCCAAATTAAATCTAAAGCCCGATTATTCCTTATTCTCTCCATGAAAAAAATCGACACCTATGCCTTATACCATGGAGATTTCGAAAATCTCCTACTTATGGGAGAAGGAAATTATTCCTTTATATTAATTGACCTCCTATTTATTTCCTCCCATTAATAGATTGGAATATCCTAGCAAATCTTGTCTTACCTCATTCAAATTAAAGATTTGAAATTTATTCCTTGTGGAAGGAACATAATATACGCCTACTTCCTATTCTTTTGGGAGGATTATTATTAATTTCCTGCTCCGTATTATTTTATTATACTCCGTGAAATATAAAATTAAACCATAGGGTAATTAAATAGCCCATGATTTCGAAATTTTCCCCTTATTCCTCCCCAAGAATCACGTCAATTCTTTCCCCACCAAATCTCCTCCATATCTTCATGTAATTATTTGAAGATTTTATTCTAACTCTATAAATAAGAGATAAAACAAACCCCAAACCCTAGCCCCCACAAATCTACACGCCTCCCTCCTCATTCCACACACCACTTTTCTCCTCCCCACACCTCTCCCACTTGTTCTTCTACTCCACTCAAGATCTTTTCATCCTTGCCAAGAGTTGTTGAAGAATCAAGATTTATATTTGTTCTACCGATCGTTTCAATCAAGAAAGGTACAATCGAACTTTTTTTTCATCCTCTCCATTCAAACATTGTTTTGACTCTCTCATGCATATATTGTAGGGATTTCAAATCTAGGAATTTAATCGGTGGGAATTCGTGTCCGAATGAGAACAAATTGCGAATATGCGTTTTGAATGAATTTGTGTGAAGTCTAAATGAATCATGGGTGAATGATGTGTGACTATATGGGAACATGATTGTGAGAACCTTTTTAAGCATGGTTGTGTGCTGGAAGCATAAAAAGGTTGTGTTTGGATGAATGAGGATAAAACCCTAATTCGAATTTTGAAGCATGAAATCTGTAGTGTTCGGATAGTAGGTTCCGACACATGTTTGACTAAACAAACGAACTTCTTTTTATACGATTCTTTTTTCTGAGTAACCCTCAATGTGTCTTCGGTGTCGTGTGTGAATTGCAACCTATTTGGACGAAAGATGAATATTTGGTGAATTTTTGAAGTTGACTGTGCAGTTCTGCCAGAAATTGTTTTTCTCGAGCAGTGAGTTACGTTTTCGATTTGACCGACCTAAAAAGATTATTTTGATGTAAAATTTTAACTGAATGATATTCGACGTGTATACTGTATTTTGGGAAAGTTTCAGCCCCAACGGAGGCCGGATGAATTTTAAATGATTTTTACAAAATGACCGCGCTTTTCTGCCAGATTTCTATCCTTGCGAAAATAACGATGTTGTTGTGTTTTAAATGATATACATGATATGTATGTGTTAAGGAACCCACTCTATGATGAAATGATGTGTTATTCGATGATGCATGCTACGGTGTGCTTCCTTTTGTTGTTGGGGACATGCATAATTATGAGTCAATGTTTTTGACTGATTGGTAATACATATTATCTAAAGGTGATAACTCGTGCACGAAGCGTGATAACAAAGGGAAAGAAGTACTTAAGGTCTAAACGGTCGAGGTGGGCTTTCTTTTAACTAAGGACAATGTCCTAAATACCTTATCGGTGGAAATTACTATGTTTATCATGCCGTATTTTGTTTTAACATGCCTATTTGATGTGGCTTTTGCCACTAGTAATTAAATCGAATTCGGGTCCTCGTAGGGCCGCAAACCCTACTTGGATTAGTGTACACCTATGGTAGATCGTGTGCTAGCGTACGGGCTGGCCGGTCTAGTGACCTGGTTTGCGGCCGCATTCTTTGTCATGTATTGACAGATATGGCTAACGTCTATGGGAAAATGACTGATCAGTCGACTTTTACTATGGGAAATGATTTTGAGTGCCCCAGGCCTTTCTAAAGCTAAACCCCGATGGTTACTTACGTATGGCATGATAAATTATATTTTTTTTACTAAAAAAATGTTTTCGGCATGAGCCACTGAGTATTATTTTTATAGTACTCAGCCATGGATGTGTTTTCCATATGTGCAGGTTGAGCGGCGACGAGCGGTTGGTGGTGTTGAGCAAATATCAATAAAAACTATGGTTGTCTTGAAACACCGAGTGTCGTTGTGTCTTCACACATGACTTCACTCTTCTCTTGGATGCTTCCGCTGTGACACTTCCTTTACTTGTCTTTTATTAAACTTTGAAGCTGTCTATTTGAATGTTCGAAAACTTGGTATCTTTTGAATAATGTCAAACCCTTGGTCGTTTTATTAATTCTGGGTCAAACCTTTATTGAAACCCTAGTTTTCTATGTCTGTTCTTTAAGTTCTTTAATCACGATTGCCCGCATTTATTAACCCTAAAGGGCGGTCGTGACATATATCATTCAAAGCTTAACAACATAGATTGTTTTTGCATGACTTAAATGTGGCAGAAGAGCGCAGTCATTTTTGTAAAACTCGTTAAAAATCCTTCCGACCTCCGTTGGGGCTGAAATTTTACCACAATACAGTAGATATATCAAAGATCATCCAGTTAAAATTTCACAAAAAATCACATCCTTAGGTCGGTCAAATAAAAAACGAAACTCACTGGTCGAGAATACAAATTCTGACAGTACTGCGCAGTCGACTTCAAAAATTCATTAAAACTCCATCTTTCGACCAAAAAGGCTGATATTCACACAGAAGGCACCTTGAAGTGTACTCAGTTAAAATATCGCACCAAAATAAGATCGTTTGGTCAGTCAAACACACGTCAGAATCTACTATCCGAACACCACAGTTGTCATGCTTCCAAATTTTGAATTAGGGTTTATCAAATATTCATCCCAACATATATTCATACTTACAACACATAATCATGCTTCAAAAAGATCTCACCATCATGTTCTCATATATTCACATAGCATTCACCACAAATCATCCACAAGTTCATTCATAAACAACCTAAATGCATATACATATCCTTTTTTTCATGCAACCATCAATCCCACCCGATTAAATATTAGATCTACGATCTCTACACTTATTATATGCATGATGGAATCAAAATCAAGGTTTCAATGGAGAGGATGAGGAAAAGAAATTCAATTATACCTTTCTTGATCAAAAGCAATCGGTAGAAACAAAGTATAATCTTGATTCTTCAACAATTCTTGAAGCTTCAACTTAAATTCTTCTCAAAAGATGAAGAATTTATGGAGAAAAATAGAAGAAAAATTGGGAGAGAGTGGGAAGAGGAGAGTGGCGTGAGGGAGAGGGAGTAGGCGTGCAGTTAGTGGGGTTAGGGTTAGGGTTTTCTCATGTATTTATAGAGATTAAGAATATAATCCCACAATTAAATAATTAGAGATTTGAGAAGATATGGGGAATTGGCGTGAAATCTGGAGAGAAATAAGAGGATTTTCGAATTTAGACTATTTAATTAGCCTATGATTTAATTTGGTATTTCACGGAGTAGAATAAAATGCTACGCAGCAGAAAATAATAAATCCTCCCAATAAATAGTGAGTAGGCGATTTTTATATATATTCTCCCACAAGGAATTAAATTCAAATTCAAATCCTAATTTAAATAGGATATGTCAAGATCTCCTTAGATATGATAAGATTTGCTAGTATGTTTATATTTATTCATGGAAGGGAATAAATAAGGGATCAAAATATATAATGAATAATTTCCTCCTCCCATAAATAGGAGAATTTCGAAATCTCCATGGTGTAAGGCATATGTGTTGTTTTTCTCATGGAGAGAATAAGGAATAATCGGACTTTGGATTTAATTTGGATAAATATCTCAAGCAATTAATTAAATCCAAGGAAAAATAGGATTTCTTCTCCAATAATAACAGGGGTCGAAAATACCAAATGAATACTGATGCTCCTATTTAATCTCACTCATCCCTTAAGAAATAATTTGCCACAATATATTTCACCCCGCATAGATTATTCACACAGCCACGTCACAATTTCAACCATTTTCACTTCCACCACATATTCTCAACACTTTGACCTTTCAATGGCCACATCATATGTTCCACATCTTTGATTATTCAACAGCCACATCATATGCTCAACGGATTTGACTAATCAAATCAAATCTAAATTCCAAAACGCAATTAGGTCACACAGAAAACATGCAATTAATTCACTCATCATTTAATTCACATACTTCACGACATTAAAAGCATTAAATGCAAAAATTTTATGCTTCGCAAATTAGGGTTCCGAAAGTGGAGCGTTACATATTATGTTTCAGATTGCTTCAGGAGTGCTTCAAATGTTTACTTACAGATGCTTGATAATTCATTTCGTGCCAACTCTAACGAGGTATGTATTTTTAGGTTTACAAGCTTTTTCATTGAAAATTGTTTCGATCCTCTTCTTGGTCTAAGGTGTACGAGCTCATGGAAAGACTAGAGGCCGCATTCATCGAGTGGTTTGCACAAGGAAATCGTGGAAAAGGGAAGAAATCGTTGAGGCTAGGAGAAAAAAGGGAGAAGCACAGAATAACATTCCTCCTTGGTAAGTTTGTATGATAATGCAACCACTTGAAATTGTTGTTGGAAACGATGTATCTTCACTTGCAGGTCTATTTACAGGCTGCTCGGTAGCACTAGTGATAGCCGTTATTGTCTCAATGCATGCTCGGGATCTTCTCAATCACACGGGACGAGATGAGTACATGGAGAGCATATTTCCACTCTACAGTATGCCTACAAAAACAAACACTCCGCAGCCACCACCATTTCTTGATCATCATTGATACAACTGGTTTGGATTCATCGTCCTACACTTACTCATGTACGGGTCGAATGCCTATCTTTGGAGGCGATTTCGTGTGAACTAGTACTAGAGATGCCCACCGGTTCCGGTTCCGGCGGTTAACCGGCGAACCGGAACCGTGGCGATTTCCTCAAACCGGAACCGTCGCAATTCGAACCGCGGTCTTCAAGATTTTTCGAACCGGAACTATCACCGAACCGCCGGTTCGGGCGCGGAAACCAAGGCGTCAGGGAGGAGGCCGAGGGAAAACTTTTCATGCGTTAAAACCGGCCGGTTCCGGCGGTTAACAGCCGGTTAACCGTGAAAACCCGCGGTTAACCGCTGGTTCGGTGGCTTTCGGTGACGGCGCGGGACTCGAGGCGACATGCCGCAGGTTTTGGCATACGGTTTGTTGGCCGAACCGGCGGTTTTGCCGCCAAAACCGCCGGTTTTCCGACAAATTCAATTTTTTTTTCGGATTTCAAATTCAAATTCTTCCATTTTCCCCTCATTTTTATCTATAAATACCCCCTCTATCCTTATTTACATTCACCTCACTCTTGTGTTAATAAGAGTTTCTCTCTTCAATCTCTCAATTCTCTCTCTTTGTCTCCAATTTATTATTTGTGTTATTGTGCTTCCATTTAATTACTCAAGTGCTACTTGTATATGTATTGTATCGTTGTCTGTTACAACTCAAATTCAATAAAATTGATATCATTTTCATCTTATTCGTCTTATTTCAATTTAAATTATCCATTGCCTTGTTCCAATTTATTGTATAAGTCCAAATTTCAAATTAAAAAAAAAATCGAACCGCGAAACCGCCGATTTTCGAACCGGAACCGTGTAAACCGCCGGAAAACCGGCGGTTCCGAACCGGAACCGGAACCGGAACCGGAACCGAGAAATAGCCTCACGGTCCGGTTCCGACTTCGACCAAACCGGAACCGCCGGTTTTCGAACCATGGGCAACACTTACTACCCTTCTATTATTGGATTCACAGAAGAAACAGATCTAAGCTTTAGAAAAGTGCTCCTTCTTGCTTCTGCACTATCCGTGCTCTCGTTGGCAGCTGTGCTTTCAAACCTTGACATGGAGATGGATCTCAGAACAATGAAGTATAGTACAGTTACAGAACTAGTTCCATTAACATTAGTCCTTGTAAGATTCTTGAAAAAAATAAAAATTCCACTCATCAATCTTCTTGATTAACAAGATTTTGGCTTATAAACGGTGCATTATTTGCAGCTGGTACTTCTTGTCACCTTCTGCCCTTTCAATATTCTTTATCATTCGAGCCGGTTCTTCTTCCTCCGCCATGCGTGGCACTGTGCTTCTGCTCCACTACAAAAGGTCCTTACATTCCAAAACAGTACAATCTTTCAATCAAACTTCAATTTCTTTTCTCCCTTCTCATTTCTCTGTTTTTAAATGGTTTTTAGGGAACTTTTACTGATTTCTTCTTGGAAGATCAGCTAACAAGCCAGGTTTGAATCTACTTTACACAATACCACAATTGAATAACACATTAATCTAAATTAATATTCATGTGATAAGGTTCAAGCAATCAGAAGCTTGCTTTTCTATCTCTTCTACTACACGATGGGAGATTTCACCACGAGATCAAATGCGTTTCTTAACCAGAAATTATACAAGGCTTTGTACATTGTTGTTGCAATCATCCCATCATGGTGGCGTCTTCTTCAGTGCCTTTGTCGTTTGTATGAGGAGTGTTAGTGCATGGTGTGAGCTAATTGAACAAGCTATAAAAGCTCAGGGACCTGCATGCAATTAACTATGTGGAGTTAGTTAAAACGGTTGGGATGAGAAGTGAAGCTTGTGTGTGAGGCGAGCCATCTACCGAGGAGCTGGCTCGGCTCACACACAAGCTTCACTTCGTGGATGTTTTTAAGTGAATATAGTAGATCGTCTCCTCCGTGGATGTAGGTCAATTTACGGTCGAACCACTTAAACTCCGGTGTGTTCTTCGTTCTCGTTTATCGCTTACTCGTAGTTCTTCAATACTCGATCTACCGTGATCACAAATTGGCGCCGTCTGTGGGAAGGCGATTGCGATGGCAACTGCAAAGTTTGATTTGGAGAAGTTGTAACGCCCCACTTTTCGAACCCTAAGACGTTTGCATTAATTACTTTGATTGCCGCAATTAAATGACGAATTGCTATGTATTTGCGTTGGTGACCTAATTTTGATTTGACCGAGTCAAATTCGTTGATTGATGACATGGCCTTTATTAATTGATTCGGAATGAAATATATTGCCATAAATTATATTTTATTTCGGGGAGTGAGATTTAAATAGAATCATCAATTTTCATCTTGCCTTTTTATTTAGAATTTTCGACCACTATGAATTGATGGAGAGGAATTCTATTTTTCCTGGATTTAATTAATTGCTTGGGATAATTATCCAAATTAAATCCAAAGCCAATTATTCTTTATTTCCTCCATGGAAACTTCGACCCCTATGACTTGTCCATGGAGATTTTCGAAATCTCCTAATTTTTGGGAGAGGAGGAATTAATTATTATATAAATGATTCCTTACTTATTTCTTTCCATGAATAAATAATAAATATTCTAGCCAATCTTGCCTACTTTATTCCATTAGAGATTTGGAAAATTTTCCTTGTGGGAGGGGCTAAAATCACACGCCTATTTCCATATTGTGGGAGGATTTGTTATTAATTTTTCTGCTCCGTATTATTTTATTATACTCCGTGAAATACCAAATAAAATCATAGGCTAATTAATTAGCCATGATTTTCGAAAATCTCACCTTACTCCTCCCCAAATTCACGTTAATTCCCTCCCCCAAATCTCCCCTAATCTCTTTCAAATATTCATGCAATTAATTCTCCAAATCTTCCTAATTATTTGAGAGCCTATTCTAATCCTATAAATAAGAAGAGAAGACTAAACCCAAAACCTAAACCTAGCCCCCAAAACTCACGTATCTCTCTCCCTCCACACGCCCATCTCCCCTCTCCAATCCTCTCCACTTGTTCTTCTACTCCACTCTTCCATTTTTGCCAAGAGTTGTTGAAGAATCGGGATTTATATTTGTTCTACCGATCGTTTTAATCAAAGAAGGTACAATCAAACCTCTATTCTTCATCCTCTCCATCCCAACTTTTCTTTTGTTTCCCTCATGCATCTAGTGAGTGTAGGGATTTCAAATCTAAGGGTTTAATCGATGGGGAAACTTGTGTTTCTATGTGTGTATGCATTTTGAATGCAATTTCGTGAAGTCTAAATAAATCATTGGTGAATGATGTGTGATTATATGCAACCATGAGTGTGAAGGCTCTTTTAAGCATATGTGTGTGTTAGAAGCATGAAAAGGTTGTGTTTGAATGAATGGGGATAGAACCCTAATTAAAATTTTGAAACATGAAAAACTGTGAGTTTGGACAGTAGGTTCCGACGAGTTTTTAACCAACCAAATGAACTCCTTTTTGTCCGATTCTTTTTCTGAGTAAACTCCATGGTGTCTTCTGTGTTGTGTATGAATTTCAACCTATTTGGAAGAAATATGAATTTTTGGTGAATTTTGAAGTTAACTGCGCAGTTCTGCCCGAAAATGTTTTCCCGACCTGTAGGTTACACTTTCAATTCGACCGACCTAAAAAGGTTATTTTGACGTGATTTTTTAAACTGGAAGTTATTTGATGAGTCTACTGCAGTATGGTAAAATTTTAGCCCCAACGGAAGTCGTGTGAAATTTTAATGATTTTTACAAAATGATGTCGCAGTGCTGTCATATTTCTATCTTTATAAAAGCAACTATGTTGTTATGTGAAATGATATACATGATTTATATAAATGCTTAAGAACCACTCTATGATGAAGTGATGTGTTATTCAAGGATGTATGCTATGGTGTGTTTCCTTTTGTCGATGGGGATAAAGAAAAAACGTGGGGACATGCATAATTATGAGTCAATGTTTGTGACTGATTGGTGATACATGCTATTATCAAAGGTGATAACTCGTGCACGAAGCGTGATAACAAAGGGAAAGAAGTACTTAAGGTCTAAACGGTCGAGGTGGGCTTTCTTTTAACTACGGACCATGTCCTAATTACTTTATCGATGGAAATCACTATGTTTATCATGCCGTGATTTGTTTTAACGTGCCTATCTGATGTGGCTTTTGCCACTATTATTTAAATCAAATTCGGATCCTCGTAGGGCCGCAAACCCTACTTGGATTAGTGTACACCTATGGTAGATCGTGTGCTAGCATACGGGCTGGCCGGTCTAGTGACCTGGTTTGCGGCCGCATTCCTTGTCATGTATTGGCAGATATGGCTAACGTCTATGGGAAAATGACTGATCAGTCGACTTTTACAATGGGAAATGATTTTGAGTGCCTTGGGCCTTTCTAAAGCTAAACCCCGATGGTTACTTACGTATGGCATGATAAATAACAATTTTTTATGAAAATATTTTCGGCATAAGTCCACTGAGTATTTTTATAAGTACTCAGCCCTGCATGTGTTCTCTTTATGTGCAGGTTGAGCGGCGACGAGCGGTTGGCGGTGTTGAGCAAACTAAACAAATTAATAGTATTGTCTTGAAACTCGGAGTGTCGTCGTGTCTTCACACATGACTTCACTCTTTCTCTTGGTCGTTTCCGCTGCGATATTTCTTTTACTTATTAGCTATTGGGCTTGAACTTGAATTTGTTCGGTTATTAGATTTTTAAAGTCTTGTTGGATAATGTCAAACTCTTAATCTTTTCCTTGAATATTAATTTCCGGCCCAACTCATTATTTAAACCCGAGTCTTCATCTTGTTTTATACTTAATTACTCATTTAATATGTTGGTCAAACCTTTTTGATGAAACCCTAGCCTATTTTCCTTGTTATATTTAAGTCTGTTTAAGTCGCGATCGCCACATTTATTATATACCCTAGTAAGGCGGTCGTGACAGTTTGGTATCAGAGCCTCAGTTCTTTCCGCTCTGGACCCAAGAGTCTTGTTGAGTCAAAGTCTATTCATATGTAATCTGACAAATTGATAATCATCGAAGGCTCAACACCACGACTCGTCTCCGCCCAACCACGAAGAATGAGGTAACAAACGTTTCAATAAGTTTGATCTGAACCTGTGAAATATTGGAAAGTGTGATGGGGATATTCCTCTGGTGGAAAATGAAATTATTTCGATGGAAATCGAAGATAATATGATGTCCTTGAAAATGTTGTTTGGAAGTGTGGGATGATGAAAATACATGGATATGAAATTGCTTAATACGACTATGCCAAAAATGATGAATACTGTTGTGCACACCCCGATAAGGAAAAATCAACGAATATGTGATTGGACCTCTATGGGTTTGGATAGATGAAATTCTAAATGATTGAAATTACATGAATTGTGAAACGTGAAGTATGAGTGTGATTACTTGATTGCACTATGAAACAACACCTGTGGGAAATAAGTAAATACTATGGCTTTTGGAAAAGGTTGTGAAGATACCGGGAGACACTATGAGATTATACAATTGCTTTTGTTTAACAATGAGGCATGATGGCGTTGAATGTGCTGGATATCGAAGCATGATTATGAACTTGTATTAGTTGATGTTGAGATTTTCTATTACGTCCACAAAACTGCAAATTTTACTTGAAGAAAATATATGTTGCTTCCATGAAAATTTTATGCCTAGGCGGTTAAAATTTCATGACTATGAAACTGTGAAATGCAAAGCATGATACGCGTGTAGTTGCGAGTTGTGATTGTGATACAGATGAGCATGAACTGCATGATTTATGAAATGTTATTCCATGGATGATTGATTGACTGAGTGTTGCTATTCACATATATTAATGTACGATGTTTGTTATGTTATGGAACACCAAATGATTCATACGAATAAATGTGTTGATTGTGCAATATATGTATGACGTTTATGTGGTGAAAGTTCATGACCGATGAAGTACGAGGTATCGTATAGAACCACTATTAAAGTGAAATGTGGAACTTTTGAACCCTGTTGCAAACGTAGGAGCCATATGAAGCTTGAGTTAGGTAATGATCAGATATACGTTAAAGTACGAGGCTTCAAGCTATGCTTGAAATTAAAGAGTGCCTAAGAGATAGGCCAGTTTGAACGTGCTAGAACTTAGTTGTAAGTTGACAACTGCAATATCACTTTCCTGAGTGATAAAACCAACGAAAGTATATATTTCGAACTTTGGTGTATCCTCACAATGGTGAGATCATGCCTAAGATCTAATAAAACTATGCAGTCTTGTATACCATGCCAAAGTGGCGATGCGACACAAATACGACGACGTTTACGACACCTTAAGACCACGTGTACAACGGCAATGCATTTCGAAAACTACGTAGCATGGCAAGAAGACTTTGAAGATGCGACCATCAAAAATATGTTATTAATTTCGACGATACGATGAATCTCAACTTGGAATCCACGATTTCATAGAACAATGTTACCATGTTCAGGCTCGCGAAAAATGTGCGAGGGAGTGCGACCCTCGTAGCTAGAATGAACGATTTTTTAAATCAACAGTACTTACTTGGATTCTAAGTTCTTTTCGGGACGTTTTGAATAAACGTGAGTCCTTGTCTATTTAAACACCTTGGTTGACTCCCAATTTGCAAGTAATGTCCATTATTTTTTTCCCTATATCGAGTCATGACTCACTTGTCTCGAAAGTTTGTGTTTGCCTTTGTAACGTTGGATAGCTTGATTGAGTAGTCTCCTTTGATTCATCATTCATAAGGACAATATTTTGACCTTATGAACTTCCATCATTGAACTTCATTCCTAAGGTTGTTTGCAGTTATGACCTTCAGTATGACCACACCTCCAGACATGTTTTCTTCAAAGGATGGAATATTCTTCTTGGAACTACTAGCTCACCTCTTTATTTTGTAACCATGTATGTGGCAAGTTCTTTCTTGCAGAAGTGAAATTCTTTTTAGCTCGGTTTCACTACATATATTGCTTCATACTCAATGATTTTTTTTCTTTCTGCAACACCAAGTTAAGGCTATCATGTTCTCTTCTTCCTTAACAGGTTGATCGTGTTAAATTTCTGAAAAGTTCCATTCACTTTGAGTTGTCTTTAACAAACCCGCGAACCCATTGATGTGATTTCATCTTTTTCCAATAACATGATGTTGTTGAACCATCATTTGTACTACTTCATGACATTTGTCTATGTATCTAAATCCTGCCGCTACTGATTATTTTATGCCTTGACATGTTTGAACGATATCATTCATTACTGTCCGGAATTTTTGCAAATTGTGATCTAGCAGCCGGCTATGGAATTTGAGAATTTTTGCAGTTTCATCCTGTTTCCATGACCTATCTCATGTTCTTCCGAACTCTCATCAGAAGTAAATTCTCAAATCTCTATGGGTTTTATTTGATACCTCAAAACCATTTAATTCTTAGAATGGACGGGTTGAGTCCAATGGAACTCAATCATTGCATTGTTGTTCTTTTTTCCTTGATTAATTTTGGAGCCTCCCCGACTAAAGACATCCTTAGCAATGTTGCAACAATTTGAAATCTGTTCATATCCAAGTAAGACTGTTGGGACAAATTTCGAATCCTTGATGCTAGAGGTAGGGAAATGCAGTAGTCGACTCGGATATACACAAGGGATAAGTTTCTATAGTCAGACATGCTAAAAAATGACACACCAACCAGAAGCGTCTACATAACCGACGAGATACATATATGAGTGAATGATCGATCGAACGATAAGCGAGTAAAGAATATGAGAAGATGTATTTAAGGTCACCATCGTGCGAGGAAATTGTAGAGGAAGTACAAGCCCCTTCATAGAGTTTATTGCACAAAATAAATATCGTCAACAAGAGAGAACATATGAAAGGTGACGAGAAAGAGCCACGGGATGACGAGACGATCGAGAAAAGAAATGTGTGATAATACCATGAATATTAGAAAATTGTGTGGGAGTTGGAAGACAAAACGAGGAGAGTTAATAGAAATTTTCTTGGGAGAACTTAAGTTAGTCGCTCACAATTTGCAAGTTATGGCGATGGGGGATATCGACGTAATTCTAGGAATGGTTTGGTTAACCACGAATTTTTGCGACGATTCGTTGCAAGGAGAGACAGTTATCTCTGCAAGCCCCGGGGAAGGTACCCACCATATACTATGGAATCTCGATGAACCGGTGAACATCTATCATCTCCGCTCTCCAAGCTAGTACGATGGTAAGAAAGGGGCGTCCCGCCTATCTTGCCTATCTACAAGGAGAGGAGGTAGGAGAAAGGAAAGTGGAAGATGTTGCCGTTGTACGAGAATTTCCCGACGTTTTCCCCAAAACTTTGCCTGGACCACCGCCAGATCGACAACTGGAGTTCACAATCGACCTAGAGCCAGGGTCGGCGCCTGTGTCCAAGGCACCATACCGATTGGCGCCTAAAGAGTTAGAAGAACTCAAGATACAACTTCAAGAGCTTATGGACCTGGGTTTCATTTGGCCCAGTGCCTCACCATGGGGCGCTCCTGTGCTGTTTGTCAAGAAGAAAGATGGGTCGATGAGGATGTGTATCGACTGTAGAGAATTGAACAAAATGACCCTCAAAAACAAGTATCCACTGCCGCGGATAGATGACCTATTCGACCAACTTCGAGGAGCTGGAGTATTTTCAAAGATGGACTGGAGGTCGAGATATCATCAATTGATGGTCCGACAAGAGGATGTTTTTAAGACTGCTTTTCACACTCGTTATGGCCATTATGAGAGTGTCGTGATGCCAGTTTTCATGGACTTGATGAACCGAGTTTTCCACGAGTATCTCGATAAGTTTGTGTTAGTTTTCATCGACGATATATTGGTATACTCGAAGAACGAGGAGGAGCATGGATGGCACCTGCGAAAGGTGTTGGAGACGTTGCGGAAGAAAAAGTTATATGCCAAGTTTAGTAAGTGTGAGTTCTGGTTGAATTGAGTGAAATTTCTTGGTCATATTGTGAAGGCTGATGGAATTCAAGTGGACCCAGCAAAGGTCGAGGCTGTACAAAATTGGAAATCGCTGAAAACACCGAGTGAAATCCGCAGTTTCTTCGGATTGGCGGGATACTACCGACGTTTCATCGAGGGATTCTCCAAGATAGCGAGACCCATGACCCAGCAACTCTAGAAGGGGGTAAAAGTCAATTGGACCCCGGAGTGTGAGGCAAGTTTTCAACTTTTGAAGGAGAAACTGACCACCGCGCCAATCTTAGCTGTGCCAGAGCTTATAATGAACTACGTGGTCTACACTGACGCTTCGAAAGTGGGACTTGGATGTGTTTTGATGCAAAACAGTAAAGTGATTGCCTACGCATCACGATAATTGAAGCCACACGAGTTGAATTACCCAACCCACGACTTGGAGTTAGCAGCAGTGGTACACGCCTTAAAGATTTGGAGGCACCACCTCTACGGAGTTCGATGCGAGATCTTTACGGACCACAAATGCCTGAAATTTTTTTTTTCTTCGAACAAAAGGATTTAAACATGCGACAATGAAGATGGCTCGAATTGGTGAAGGACTACGATTGTGGCATCAATTACCACCCTAGCAAGGCAAATGTAGTGGCAGATGCCTTGAGCCGGAAGGGTCATTCCCAACTGGCCACGTTTCTCACCAAAGAAGAAAGCCTGGTCCGCGAGCTTAATAAGATGCATTTGGAACTGGTGAGAGCACCTGAAATAGTGAAAGCGCGAATCGCCACTTTAGTTGTTGAACCTGATCTAAGGACGAGAATTATTAAAGCACAACGGATGGATGCGAAACTAGAGGAGATTCGTGTAGAAGTGCGAACCGGCGAATCTGGAAACTTTCGTGAAGAAGACTCTTACCTTCAAAGGACGACTATGCATACCGGACGTCGAGGAGGTCAAAAATGAAGTGATGAGCGAAGCACATGAGACTCCTTACACCGCCTACCCAGGAAGTGCGAAAATGTACCGAGACTTGAAGAAGTCCTTTTGGTGGAACGGTATGAAGAGGGATATAGCGGCATTTGTAGAGCGCTGCTTAGCCTGCCAACAGGTGAAGTCTCTACATCAACGACCCTACGAAAAATTGCAACCACTAGAAATTCCCGAGTGGAAATAGGAGCACATCGACATGGATTTCGTGACGGGTTTGCCAAGGACTCTTAAAGGGAACACCGACATTTGGGTAATTATAGACCGACTCACCTACCGATTCCCGTAACGCATGGATCGAGCAAGCTAGCTCAGATCTACATACAGGAAATAGTGCGGCTGTATGGAGTCCCAGTGACGATCACGTCTGACCGTGACCCGAAATTCACATCAAGATTTTGGATCAGCCTACAACGTGAGCTAGGCACTCGACTGAACTTCAGCACAACGTTTCACCTGCAGACGGTCGGACAATCTGAAAGAACGATCCAAACCCTCGAGGATATGTTGAGAGCCATGGTGTTAGATCGAGGAGGAAGTTGGGAGTCCGCACTACCACTAATTGAGTTCGCCTACAACAACAGTTTCCAGGCAACGATAAACATGGCGCCGTACGAAGCCTTGTATGGAAGAAAGTGTAGATCGCCGCTCTTTTAGGACGAAGTTGGAGAACGAAGAGTACTTGGACCTGATGCAGTTAAAGAAAACGATTAAAATTGTTCAACAAGTTCATGAAAGGATCAAAGAAGCTCAGGATAGACAAAAGTCGTACGCGGATGTCCGACGAACTGACTTGCAATTTCAAGCGGGCGACAAGGTCTTTCTCAAGGTATCCCCGTCGAAAGAGATAACGCGTTTTGGTGTCAAGGGAAAATTGAAACCGCGATTTATTGGGCCTTATGAAATCCTCGAAGGAGTGGGTCCTGTTGCGTACCGACTGGCGCTACCTCCAAGCCTTGGAAACGTGCACAACGTCTTTCATGTGTCGCAGTTGCGGAAATACGTGTTTGACCCAAAGAACGTGTTTCACTACAAAAAAGTCACGTTGAACCCGGACTTGAGCTACGAGGAGAGACCCCAAATGACTTTAGACCGAAAGGTCCAGAACGTGAGAAATAAACCGGTTGCTTATGTGAAGGTACTTTGGCGAAACCACGGGCACGAAACCGGTTGTTTGACCCAAACCGGTTGTTTCTATTAATGTGGATGTTGAATGGAAATTTCCTTTATGGAATTTGATTTTCTATGGGTTTGAGTTAACAATGTGAAACTAATTGTTGAGAGTTATGTGGAATAATATGATATGTTTCCAATGCGTGAATTAAATTAAATGGGATCATGCATATATTTCTGGTCATTTTAATTGGAATTTTCGGCCCTCCTATGCATTGGAAACAATATTTTCTTTCTGGGATTTAACTAATTGTTTTGGGATATTTATCCAAATTAAATCCACACCAACTTATCCCCATGTTATTCTACATAAAATTTCGACCCCTTGCCCACTTCTTGGCATTTTCGAAACCTTCTAATAATTAGGAGAATGAATTATTTTGTAGATTTAATTAGTACTTTATTTATTTCCTTCCTTGAATCCAAAATCCAATTGAAAATCTCCATATCCTATTTCAATTAGGATTTGACTCCTTCATTCCTTAAAACCTCATAATTTTCGCCCATATGCCTTTCAATTACTTGTGGGATTAATTTATTTGGTACCTATTTTGTGGGAGTCTTTTCCTACAAGAAATTATCAAATTTAAATCCTATTCCTATTTGATTTGAGGATTTAAGTATTTTTCCTTGATTTCTCCCATTATACACGCCCCTTTTTATTTCCCCACTTGGAGATGCTTGAATTATTTTGTTACCTTATTTATGAGATACTCAATATCTTTTTACCTATTTTGTGAGTATCTTTCTCTCCAAGTATATACCAAATCAATATCTATGCCATTTAAAGGGCGTAATTTTTGAAAATCCCCCCCCCCCTTCAATACACGCCTATTTTGCTAAAATTGTTGGATTTATTCATTGACCTCTATATTATTCTCCCACAATTTAATTATTTTATTTATGTGTGGAATTAATGCTTGAGTATAAAAAAAAGCCCTAACCCTAATCTTCATAATACACGCCTCTTTTCCTCCCTCTCCTCCCACACGTTTTTTTTCCTCTCCCCTCTCTCCCAAGTGCTCCAAATCAATCCTTCATTGTTGCTTCGACTTGGAGTTGTAAACTCAAGATCCGTTCGCACCAATTGTCTTTTCTACCGATTGTTTTCAAGAGAAAGGAATAATTTTTTATCCACCTTTCCCCTTCTTATCAATGAATCCATGATTTTGAACCCCTCATGCATATAGTGAGTGAAGAATCGTAAATCTAAGAATTGAATTGGTTGGGAAGGATGGTTGCGCAAGAATGTTTGTGTGTGTGCGTGTATGTACGTGGGTGTGTGAGTGTGTGAATGAATCATTGGTGAATGTTATGTGTGATTAGGAAAGCATGGGGGTAATCTCGTTTTTGAAGCATGAATATGTGTTTGAAGCGTGAATACGTATGTGTGAATGTATGATAGACGAACTAGGGTTTGTGAATGTTGAACATGAAAACTATTATGTTCGGACAGTAGGTTCCAACTGGTTTTTGACTGACCAAACGATCTTAGTTTTACGTGAATATTTAACTGGATGAAGTTTTAGATGTCTTCTTTGTTGTGTCAAAATTTCAGCTTCTTTTGATGACAGATGAATTCATACCGAATTTTTCAATTGAACTGCGTAGTCCTGCCAGAAATTGTGTATCGACCAGTGAGTTTCGTTTTTGTTTTGACTGATCAAAAGATATGATTTTGTGGGGAATTTTAACTGGATGAACCTTGATGTGTCTACTGGGTGGTGACCAAATTTTAGCTTCATATGATATCGGACGGAATTTTAATGACTTTTACAAAAAGACTGCGCTGTTCTGCCAGATTCTGGTTTTGTTGAAATAAGTTTTGTTGATAAGTTTTGAGTGAATTACATGATACATGTGTGAATAAGGAACGTATCCTATGATGTGGCTATGTGTTGCACGTTGTTGTATGCTAGAGTGTTCGTTTCGTTTATGTTGGTGAACGTTTGGGGTGGGCAATATGAGAAAAGCGATGAAAGTACGATAGGGTAAGCATGATTAATGTATTGATGGAAAGACTGATTATGTTATGGTGTTGACAAGGGTTGTTGTGCTTACGTGGGTACCAAGAGCAAGGGTCGCATTAAAGTTGTGAATTGTGTGTATAAGCAAACGAGGTGGGCTTTCTTTTACTAAACTCTTTTACGCTTTCAAAAGTATGATACGGTATTATAAGGTTGGTTTAAAGTGTTATGTCATGCCAGGATTGTTTTGATGTTGAGATTGTTGCCTGATGCCTAGTTCATTTGAACTTGCTCCGTTAGGCTATAGGGCTGTGTTAAACAAATTCGGGTCTGAGTAGGGCCGCAAACCCTATCAGGCTGTGTATACTGGTGGGATAGGGAGTCGTCCTTGCTAGTCGGCCGGTCTCGTGGGCGAATAGTGTGGCCACACTTTCGTCGCACTATGGTAAGAGGATGTGATTGTTTGATTGATGAGAAAGTGGGGAGATTGTTTTGACTGGCCAGTCTATGAAACTGTTTTTTTTTTGTGATACTCGATGATATTTCTTTTCTAAATGTAAAAACTCGAGTTCACTATGATATGGGTGACATAACTTTTATCAACAATTTTGGCGTTTGCCCACTGAGTATATCAAGTACTCAGACCTGCATGTGTTTTCCCTATGTGCAGGTTGAGCGGGATGTTGCGGCGGATGTTGAGTCGAACCTTTAGATTTCTCGGATGCGTCGTGTCTTCATACATGGGCGTCATCCTATGACCAAAATATTTCTTTTGGAAATTTATTTGAGGTTTCAAAATAAATGTCGACCTTTATTGTTTTTCCCATAGTCACGATTTTTCCGTCTTTACTATCCTTAGTGAGAGCGGGCGTGACAGAGTGGTATCAGAGCTTTGTTCTTTCGCTCTGGTCCGATAGTCTTCTTTCAGCTTAAGTCTACATTTGTACCCCTAGACTAAAAGTGTCACGAAGGCTCAACATCCGAGGCATCACGCTCAACCAAAAGAAAATTGAGGTATGTTTTAAATGGTTGAAAGAATATGAAAATCGTTGATGGGATGGTATGAATGTATTTGCAAGAGTATTTTTGCGTATGGAAGTTATGTGTGAATATGATAATGTGACGGTATGATTATGTTGGAACGTGAGCATGAATTGTGTGATGTCATAAATGTGTGTTATGTGCGAAAGTACTATAACGTGGGCATGTGAACATAGGAAGCCTTAAGATAATATTAAACTTGGTGATACATGACGAACTTTAGGACTATCACAAACAACGAGATAAAAGACATTTGAAAAATCTTCGTCTTCTAAGGAACATCTTCATCTTCGCGTAGATGGCACGAACAAAACAAACTTCACGCAAGAGCGCTCAATATAATGTCAGAACGTGACAAGCAGGAACGAGTACCGCCGCTACCAAAAAGAGGAAGGAAAAGCCCTGGGAGAGTTTGTCGCCCGTTTCGAAACCCTATGGAACGAGATCTAGGGGTACTATGAGACGAAATATGGTGGCATACGAAAGCTAGTTGGGTTAATGCCCGAGAGTTGGAAGGAATGGATGGAAGCGACGGCTAGTCGTTTCACTTGGTACGAACAGCGAAGTAACGAGATGGACGGTGACATGAACGGCTTCCTGAAGGCCGTAAAGTGTGTTCTAGTCGATTCTCGTTTTAAGCTACCTCGGACGGCGAATGAGGAGGAAGACGAGATAGTATGGGAGGACAAACACATGGTCGAGGTTGGACCCGTAGCAGGAGGTAAAGCCGGAGCACGAGTAGGGATGGTTCCGGGCTCCGAGGATGATTATGTAAGGGATGTCATGGTGGATGACGAAGACCTCCGTTTGCTTGATGAGTATCACGAAGAGGAGGACCTGGAAGAAGAAGAGGACCCGGAAGAAGAAGAAGAAAATAACGATAGATAGTTCGATGTTTGTTTCTGTCCTAAGTTGTTAGAAACGAGTAGAAGTAGTACATCTTTTGTTTTGATCTTGAACGAATATTTTGTCTTTCCTTTCCAAGTTATCTATAGAAGTTCCACTTTTTACTTAACTTTGCGTACTGGTGGCTTTATCGTTTCGTACACGTGAAAAAATGCAAGGAAGTGGTGTTTTGATAACAACGAATACTAACAACGATGCTAACTTATGTTTTGGATCAGAATGACACCGAGACGCAGACGTGGCCCACAAGTGGAGAACAATGTTTAGGAACGGTCCGAGGGAAGTGTTGGGAATCAACCCCCGTCTCCACCACCACCCCACCTCAACCTCAAGAGAAAGAATACATTAAGGCCTTTCGAAAGGAAAACCCTCCAAAGTTTGACGAACTGGGAGAGCCCCCGAAGGTAGAAGCTTGGATACGCGACCTCGAGCGTATTTTTTATTTCATGAGATGCACCGATAGGGAACGCCTGGCTTGCGTGACTTATCAACTGACTGGGCCTGCTGATTTTTGGTGGGAAACTAAACGAAGAACTATGAACCCTGCTCGCCATGAGGCGCTAACATGGGAAGAATTCAAGGAAGAGGTGTACGACAAGTACATTCCCATAAGCTATAGATGGGCGAAGATAGTGGAGTTCCACACCCTAAAACAGGGAAACATGACGGTGACGGAATACGACCGTGCTCTTTGTGAGATGACCCGTTACGCGCCAGAATTGGTGGACACAGATGAGAAGATGGCCGCAAAATTTTGTTCTGGCCTTAGACTCGAGATAAGAGTAGCCGTGGCTAGCCATAGAGGAATTCCTTATTCCGAGATTTTGAGTTGCACCTTAGATGTGGAAGAGGCACTGCCCAAGAACGAGAGGGTAGCAAATCCTACACCAACCACGCCACAACCAAACTATCGAGATAAGGGGAAGTGGGAAGGTAACCGAGTCCCTTATGACAACAAGCGACACCATTCCACTTTCCGCCATTCGCAGGACTATGGCCATCAAGTCGTGCCACAATAGAGATGAAATCAACAGAGGGCACCCTACTGCGACCGGTGCTCCAAGTTTCACGTTGGGGAGTGCA
The DNA here is from genome assembly GCF_004379255.2 of Salvia splendens. Classification (NCBI taxonomy): domain Eukaryota; kingdom Viridiplantae; phylum Streptophyta; class Magnoliopsida; order Lamiales; family Lamiaceae; genus Salvia; species Salvia splendens. Next base: position 18,674,986 of record NC_056043.1, on the reverse strand, counting down.
GAGTCAGAGGCATTCGATGCTTCACTTATGGTGGAAATGGACACATGTCTCGAGAGTGTCCTAATAACAACAAAGGCGGGATGAGGAACGGGCAAGGACAGAGGCCACCGCAGCAACCACAACCGATCCGACAAGTGGCCCCACAACAGGCGAGGGCGTATGCACTGGAAGGAAATCAAGGGCAGGAGCAGCCCGCCAAGAAGGGCAAAGATAACTTGGCAGGTATGGGCAAGCTCCAACAACTACTCATTATCGTGTTGTTTGATACGGGTGTTTCGCACACTTTTATTTCGATGTCGTGTGTGAATGCCTTAGAACTCTATACTGCTAAACTTGATTTGGGTTTGAGGGTGTCATCACCCGTAGGAGGTCTAATTGATATTGTGCAAACTTGCCCGAGCGTAGAGTTTGTTTTAGGAGAGTTAGGAGTAGTAGCTCGTCTTTTACACGTCATGCCTTTGGAGAACGTCGACATAATTTTGGGAATGGATTGGCTTGCCGAGAACCACGCGATGATCCACTGCAAGGAGAGACAAATTTCCTTTTGAGCCCCTGGCAAAGAGCCGACTATCTTGTATGGAATCCCCATGAACCGACGAACCTCCATAATCTCCGCTTTGCAAGCAACCACGATGATCAGAAAAGGGCGTCCGGCGTATCTTGTGTACTTGAATGGAGAGGATAAGAAGGACTTGAAGGTGGAAGACGTGGTCGAAGTATGAGACTTTCCCGACGTGTTCCCTGAAACTTTGCCTGGACCGCCGCCTGACAGGCAAGTAGAGTTTACCAACGACTTGGAACCTGGATCTGCGCCAGTATCGAAAGAACCATACCGAATGGCCCCTAAGGAGTTGGCGAAATTGAAGATTCAGTTGCAAGAACTACTAGATTTAGGCTTCATTCGACCTAGTGTGTCACCGTGGGGAGCACCTGTTTTATTCATGAAGAAGAAGGATGGTTGGTGAAAAGAAGGATGTTAGGACCCGACGCAATCAAAGAGATGACCGAAATTGTACATCAAATCCGTGCAAGGATCAAAGAAGCTCAAGATAGACAGAAGTCATATGCTGACGTGCACCGAACGGAGATCAAATTCGATGTTGGTGACAAAGTCTTCTTCAAAGTATCCCTGACGAGAGGTGTTGTAAGGTTTGGAGTGAAGGGCAAATTGAAACCACGTTTTGTAGGACCGTACGAGATCGTTGATGAAGTAGGTCCTGTAGCGTATCATCTAGCGTTACCTCCTAGTTTTGGGAATGTGCACAACGTGCTCCATGTGTCGCAGTTGCGCAAGTACGTGTTTGATCCCAAGCATGTGATCCATCAAGAAGAAGTGGTCCTGACCCCGACATGAGCTACGAGGAGAGGCCCGAAGCAATCCTAGATCAAAAGGTGCAAGAGTTACAAAACAAGTCAATAACATCCGTGAAAGTGTTGTGGAAACACCAGGGTCCCGAGGAAGCCACGTGGGAGTTAGAAGATAAGATGAAAGAGAAGTACCCCAATTTGTTTTTGTGAGACGACCAAATTTCGGGACGAAATTTCTGTTAAGAGGGGAAGGATGTAGCACCCCGAAATTTTGCGCCTTTTGTTTCTATTAATGTGAATGTTGAATGGAAATTTCCTTTATGGAATTTGATTTTCTATGGGGTTGAGTTAACAGTGTGAAACTAATTATTGAGAGTTATGTGGAATAATATGATATGTTTCCAATGCGTGAATTAAATTAAATGGGATCATGCATATATTTCTGGTCATTTTATTTGGAATTTTCGGCCCTCCTATCCATTGGAAACAATATTTTCTTTCTTAGATTTAACTAATTGTTTTTGGATATTTATCCAAATTAAATCCACACGAACTTATCCCCATGTTATTCTACATAAAATTTCGACCCCTTGCCCACTTCTTGGCATTTTCAAAATCTTCTATTAATTAGGAGAATAAATTATTTTGTAGATTTAATTGGTACTTTATTTATTTACTTCCTTGAATCCAAAATCCAATTGAATCTCTCCATATACTATTTCAATTAGGATTTGACTCCCTCCTTCCTTAAAACCTCATAATTTTTGCCCATATGCCTTTCAATTACTTGTGGGATTAATTTATTTGTTACCTATTTTGTGGGAGTCTGGTTTGGGAGGTTTTGCCAGGCCATGGTTAAACAAGGGTTTAAACAAAGTCAATCAGACCATACACTCTTCACGAAGAAACGAGGATACAAGATAACCTGCCTAATTATCTATGTGGACGACATGATTATCACGGGAGATGACAGTGAAGAAATTCAAAGCCTAAGAGAGAACCTGTTCAAGGAATTTACGATGAAAGACCTTGGAGCATTGAAGTATTTTCTTGGAATCGAAGTATTGAGATCTAGACACGGAATATTCCTGAGACAGAAGAAGTATGTCCTGGATCTGTTGGCAGAAACAAGATTATTGGAGTGCAAACCGGCGGAGACTCCTATGATCACAAACCACGGCTTGAAGATGGAAGAAGGAGCCGACCTTACTGATCGAGAACGGTATCAACGGCTGGTAGGTAAGCTTATATACTTATCACACACACGACCATATATCACTTATGCAGTTGGTGTCGTCAGTCAGTTCATGCACCAACCACATGGAAGCTGCCTTAAGAATCGTTCGATACCTGAAAGGGACGGTAGGCTACGGAGTATTCTTGGCCAAAAGGGAAGACCTTGAGATCGACGGATACACTGACGCTGATTGGGAAAGTAATCCCGTCGATAGAAAGTCCACGGGTGGCTACTTCACCTTTGTTGGGGGCAATCTTGTTACATGGAGGAGCAAGAAACAGAAAGTGGTAGCCTTATCAAGTGCCGAGGCAGAATTCAGAGGCATTAAAAGTGGACTTATGGAAATCATGTGGTTGAGGAGACTACTGACAGAGATTGGCTACCCACCGACACAAAAAAACCAATTATTTTGTGACAATAAGGCAGCGATCGGTATCTCAGAGAATCCGGTGCAACACGACAGAACGAAACATGTAGAAGTCGACAGGCACTTCATCATGGAAAATCTAGAGGCAGGCACCATTGAGTTCCCGTTTGTACGATCAGAAGAACAGTTGGCAGACATCTTGACCAAAGCAGTACACCCAAAGGCCTTCAAGGAAATTTTGGGCAAGTTGAGTATCCGGGATACCGTTTCTCGACTTGAGGGGGAGTGTCAGAATATATCACGGAGGATATTCCCTCCAAGAATAGAAGATTAGGGAATAATTTATTGATTCAATCATACAATAGCCGAGAATAGATTGATCCTACATTTATGGTATTTACCATAGTTAAGGGCAAGCTTTACCTATATATTGAAGGCTGTAAATTGTAAGCAATATACAAGAAATACAAAAACACATTCCCTACTCTACTGCTCGATTCTAATCATCCTTTCACCATCACGATCCACCTCTCTCGATTACCATCTTTAAGAGTTGTGACAGAGTGATTAAAGAGATGAAGTTTGCAGAGGAATTAGCTTCGCAAATGGTGGAAGAATGGCGGGCTGCATACATGGACTACAACACCCTCAAACATGCTCTCCAAAATCTGGTGAAGCCAACAAGTGTATCAACAAACAATGACGATGACCAAAATTATTACCACGGATTGGAGCTCGAATTTTTCACCAAACTCGAGGACGAGTTCAACAAGGCCGTGAATTTCTACAAGGATAAGCTGCAACGGCTGAAGGTGGAGGCACATGATCTCACCTTGAAGAACCAAGGTTAGAAGATTTTCATTGATGATTTGGCGAATTTTTGATAGTAATAAATGCGGGTAAAAAATATATAGATCACGACACAAGGAATTACGTGGTTCGATTTACTGAGGTAAATCTACGTCCACGGGAAGAAAGGAGGGCAAGATTGTATTGCTTGATCTGGTTTACAGCTTACAAATACAGACTTGCTATATGTTATTTGATGTCTAGAGAGCTTTTTTCTTCTATCTGATCTAAGTTCTATTTATACATTGAACTATGATCGTGGCTTACATCACCACTAACTAGGTCGTGGATGTCGTGGAGGTCATGAGATCCTGCATGGGTCCACTATCTCTTTGTTTGGTCCGCTATCCTGCATGAGATCCTGCATGAGTTGACACCACTAAATAGATCGTGCAGTGGAGGTCGTGGGGGTTCTGCATGAGTCCACTATCTCCCAGTTCGGTCGAATACTGAGACCGAACTGCTGAACTATTGCCGAGCAGCTTTTGCCGATCTGAGAGTAGAGCTTGATTGGTCGGCTTTTACCGAGCTGTAGGCTGGGGCCGAACTCTTTGGTAATGCCGAACTGATACTCTTCCTTGGGCTTTGGGCTGATGGGCCGTCACTGCTATTGGGCTTGTTTAGTACGTACCCCATCACTACCCCCCCGAAAAGCGAAGTGAATCACTTCGGCGAAGCGAGTCACTTCGGCATTCTGGATAAAGGTACGGGGGAGGCTGACGTCAGGGGACGTGCCTTGCGCGTGACTGCATTTAATGCGACAGTAAAATCCGGCCGTTGAATCCTGAAAAGGTGGGATTCGAAACGGTGCGATGATTTTGAAATCTTCTCCGAATCTGATAAATACGTCCTTTCTTCATCATTTGAACACTTTTGCTATTGCTTCTTCTGCATTCTCTCTCTTTTGCGTAAAAATTTCCTTCCGCTTTCAAGAATTTCTTCAGAATTTCTTCAGACTTTCAAAGAGTAAGAACCATGTCTTCTTCTTCTTCTTCTGAGTCAGGTAGCGGTAGGAAAGGGGGTAAGGGGTCTTCTAGCCGGAAAGAATCCGGGGAGAAGACCGTAGAGTATTTTCACAGCATCTTGAGTAAGGATACTGTGATATCCCTACACGAAAAATATTTTTTTCCTGGGGGGAAGGTTGCGATTCCCGACGACCTTCATAGGGCTGACTCGCCGCCGGAGGGTTACGCCACCGTTTATGAAGCCGGCTTGGAATGCGGGCTTCGTTTCCCTCTTCCCCCTGCCTTTGTAGAGCTGCTTGATTTTTTTCAACTCCCTTTAGGTCAGGTGACTCCGAACTCTTGGAGGCACTTATCGGCCTTTGCTACCGAACTGCGTAGGCTAGATAAGGATCTGTCTCTGAGGGCAATCCTTAATTTTTTCCAGTTTAAGAGAAAAGGATCTTGGTTTTACTTGATCCCTTTACAGCCTTTTAGGGCCTTCTGCAAAACCAAGTGGCCAAAGTGGCAACATCGCTTCTTTTTTTATAATAGGACAGCGGCTCCGGGCTTTCCCTGGAGAGGGCCGAAGTCCGTGATTCCTCATCCTCGGTTAGAACCGTTGGACGAGCTCGAGGGCGAGCTCAATAAGATTCCTATGATTAGGAAGCAGTACCTGGAGTCTGAGCTCGTCAAGGGCGACTTCGTGTTCGACTCCTCGTCTTCGGACGAAGAGACTGAGGGTGAGGACTTCTTTTTTGTGCCTTACTGCTTTTGTGGCGAAAACTAACCTTGCTTTCTTGCTTTTTGGCAGTGAACTTGCTAAATAAGATTAGCCGCAAATCCTCCGAGCTTAAGGAGCCGGAGAAACAGAAGGCTACCAGCTCGGCGCCTGATGCCGAGAAGAATCCGAAGAGGCAGAAGACCTCTTCTTCGGATCCAAAAAAGCCGGAGTCCACTTCGGCAAAGGGGAAGGGGAAGACCCAGAAGCCCCCAAGAGCGCCGGAGAGAGACATCGTCTTGGCGCCCCCTTCGGAGCATGTCTGTGAGCCTTTTGCATGGCCAACGGACTTTGCCGAGGTAACTTCTCTTCTTGATTCTTTGGCTTTGCTTCTTTCCTATGTTTTTTTGGTGGCCCCTCTGTTGACTCTTTCCTTTTTCCATTTTCAGAGGAATAGCATGCTCAGCAAGCTCGTCGCAGTCGAACTCTCTAAAGCGTCCAGCGACTACGCTGAGATGCAGAGGAAGTTGGCGGCTGCTCGTCACCAGGCCGAACAGGCTAAGGCAGACTTTGAGAAGGCCAGAGCTGCTAGGATCTCGGCCCAGGATGAAGCCCAGTTTGCCAAAAACCAGCTCATCATCCAGCGAGAGCAGACGAAACGGAGGGATGCTGCCGCCGTGGTTGCCCAAGGGGAGGTTCTCCGTGCTTTCGCGGAGAAACTCTTTCTGAGCAATCAATTTTCGGCCTTTGTCGGTGATCTGCTGAAACTGATGACCGATAATGCCGAGCAGGGGCCCGAAGTCGTCCTGCCGCTGTACGGCCGAGAGATAGCAGCTCGTCTCCAGAGTCTGCCGCTCCTTGAGGAGCTTGCTTCGTCCTCGGTCCTGCTTTCTGCTGACCGAGTTCGTAGTTGCCGAGCTGACCGGGACGAGAATATGGAGGCTATCTTTGCCTCCTTAGGGCCAGTTTCACCCGCTCCAATTTTCCACGGAGAGGGTGAGACCGAGCAGCTTGATCAGCAGACCGGAGACGGGCAGGCCGAGCAAGAGGTGCTGCAGATCGGTGATGGGGGCACCGAGCAGGCTGGGGGGAGCAGGGAGGCCGAGGCTGAAGCTGAGGCAGACAAGGAGAAGGAAGCTGAACCTCACCGAGGAGCCGGAGACGAAGCTGGCGGAGTATGATTTCGTCTCCCTTCTCTTAGTTTAGTTTCTTCCTTGTTGTAAAATGGCCTTGAAGCCCTCCTTGTGTAAAAATTTTTTTTCTTATGAATGAAAAAATTCTTCTTTCTACACTTGTGTCTTCGTATAGCTTTTCGTACTCTCTTTTTCTCCTGTTGTGGTTTACTACCTGCTCAGTAAACTGAAATACCGAACTGACATAGCTGCTTTGTATTCTTAACTCTTAAGGAGCTGGAGGTACTTCGCTGGAAGCGGCTGTACTCTTCCGCTTTAGACGAAGCTGAGAAAAAAGCCATAGCTGACCAGATGAAGAATGACGAACTCTTGGCTTGTTTAGTGAAGCTGGAGGCCGACAATAAGGACTTAGAGTCCGAAAAGAAAGATCTGGAGGCCGAGCTGAATACTGCCGTCGCTGAGAGGACTGCGTATGAGGATTTCATCTGCAGGCGCGGGGGAATGACCATCTCTGAAGTTCAGGAACGAGTTGACGAACTGTGGGAGGAATATCATGTACTCCGGAGGAACAATGCGCTGGAGAGCTCGGCTTGCCAACAAGTCGTGAAATCATTGCGGCGCTGGGCTTCTCGGTACGACATCATTCTTTCCCGGCGTCCCTCAATCGAGAGATTCCTTAGGCATTTCCCGCCAACAGATGGTCGCACTCCAGCTCAAACCTCTGATTCACTTGCTCAAAACCCTACTCCAAGTCAGCAACGAACTCAGGAACAACCGGAGACGTCAAGACGAGGACGGACTGAAGTTCGCAGAGGAGCGGTGACTATGAGTGAGCAAGATCGACAAATGATTCGTGAAGAGACTCTTCGCCGCCGAGGTGCTAGAGCTTCCCGGGCTCAGGGAAGAGGCGGTAGGGTCGATTAGAGCATCTCGTCGACCTGCTTATTCTTCAGCTGCCCGGAATGGCCGAACTCGGCTTCACGAGGATTTTGTGAATAGATGGCTCAACTTTAGCAACCATGGACAGTAGAATAGTCCTTTGTAATGGCGTAACGCCTTCTCGTAGGGCAGCAGAATTATATGCCGAACAAGTTTTAATAAATGAAATCTTCATTTCGCTTCTATCACTGCGTATTTACAGCTCAGCGAAAAAATTTCATCGTGCTCGTCCTCGGTCTTATGAAGTAAACTTCTTTGACCGGACTCGTCCTCGGTCTTATGAAGTAAGCTTCTTTGACCGGACTCGTCTTTGGTCTTATGAAGTAAACTTCTTTGACCGGACTTGGTCCTCGGTCTTATGAAATAAACTTCTTTGACCGGACTCGTCTTTGGTCTTATGAAGTAAACTTCTTTGACCGGACTTGGTCCTCGGTCTTATGAAATAAACTTCTTTGACCGGACTCGTCTTTGGTCTTATGAAGTAAACTTCTTTGACCGAACTCGTCTTTGGTCTTATGAAGTAAATTTCTTTGACCGGACTAAGCTTGTGTCCTAATTTGGCGAGTTTTATCGCTCGGATCGGACTTTCCCTTGTCCTAATTTGGGGATCGGACTTTCCCTTGTCCTAATTCGGCGAGTTTTATCGCGTGGATCGGACTTTCCCTTTGTTGCAGTTCGTTTCAGACGAACTGCTTGTTTCTTAAGCTGAATTGTGGTCTTGTATCCTCCTTAGAAGCTTGGACTCACAATCGTTGGCTGATATATGTTCTAAAAAGGGGATCAGCCTTCGAAGAACAAGATACCTCAGTAACATTTGTAAGAGACGACACGCATATAGACAGACAAAACGCACATAGACAAATAAAAAGGACGAACAAGATTTTAAACTTTTATAAAACAAGCACAAAGAACAAGTAAAAAACAAAGAAAGCACATACCTCTAGGACCGAACTAGACACAAGACTGACTGACCGGACTGTCTCTTACAAATGGAACTTCTTGAGGTTGGAAATGTGCCATGTTCGGGGTACTTGTTCTCCTGACACGTGAGTCAATTTGTAAGACCCTTTGCCGAGGACTTCTGACACCCGATATGGACCTTCCCATGTGGGTTCGAGTTTGCCCAGCTTTTCTGCTCGGCTTACTTCGTTGTTTCTCAAGACGAGATCTCCCACTTGAAATTGCAGCTTTTTCACCCTTTGGTTATAATACCGGGCTACTTGCTCCTTGTACTTGGCTGCTTTTATGCAGGCCAATTCTCTTCTTTCTTCGGCCAGATCTAGTTCGGCTCTCAGTCCGTCATCATTCATTTCTGAGGAGAAATTAAGAGTTCGGGGACTGGGTACGCCGATCTCAACCGGAATCACGGCTTCAGTGCCGTACACCAGACTGTACGGAGTTTCACCGTTGGAGATTTTGGGTGTAGTTCGGTAGGACCATAGGACTTGAGGGAGATTTTCTACCCATTGTCCTTTGGCTTGTTCTAACCGAGCTTTTAACCCTTTCACCAAGATACGGTTTGTTACCTCCGTTTGTCCGTTTGCTTGTGGGTGGGAGACCGAAGTGAACCGCTGTTGAATATTCAGCTCTTGGCACCAATTCTTGAATGTCTTGTCGGTGAACTGAGTCCCATTATCCGAAATGAGGATGTGGGGTATGCCAAATCGGCACACTATGTTCTTCCAGACGAAATCCAATGCCTTCGAGCTCGTTATCGTAGCTAATGGTTCAGCCTCTACCCACTTTGTAAAGTAATCCACGACAACGATAAGGAAATTCATTTGTCGAGGAGCTTGTGGTAGTGGTCCTACTATGTCTATGCCCCATTGCATAAAAGGCCAAGGGCTTTGCATAGCATATAGATCGGTCTGCGGCATCCTTGGGATATTTGCATGGATTTGGCATTTCGTGCATGTCTTGACGAGCTGCACTGCTTCTTGTACCAAAGTTGGCCAATAATACCCCCATCTCAGAACTTTTTTAGCTAAAGCTCTAGCTCCGATGTGGCTACCGCAAGATCCTTCATGAACTTCTCTAAGGATGTAGTCCGTCTCTTCTGGCCCTACACATCGCAATAACGGCTGAAGGTAGGACTTTCTGTATAGGACTCCTCCATGAAGTTCGTACCGAAGTGCTCGGCATGTGATTTTCCGAGCTTCTCTCTTATCCTCGGGCAGTTGTCCTTGATCTAGATACTGTAAGATCGGTGTCATCCAGTTCGGCGAGCTGGCTACGGAATGTACCTCAGCTTCATCAATGCTTCGGTGCATCAATTCCTCCACCTTTGAGCTTGGATATGAGGCTAACTTACTTAAAGTATCTGCTCGGCTGTTTTCCGCTCTGGGAATGCGGATTATCCGAAAATAAGAGAAACTTCGGCTAATGCTTTGCGCTTTGTCCAAGTATTTCCTGATCCTCTCATCACGGGCTTCACTTGTACCCAACAGGTGATTCACTATGACTTGTGAATCACAATGGATTTTGAGAGACTTGATAAATAGACTTTGCGCTAGCTGGAGTCCGGCAAGGAGAGCTTCGTATTCGGCTTCGTTATTAGTGGTTGGGAACAAGAACCGAAGTGAATAAGTTACCTCGTGTCCGTCGGGAGCGATAAGTAGAATACCAGCTCCACTTCCCGTTTTATTCGAAGCTCCATCTACGAATCCGCTCCAGCAATCCGGCGGCTCTACTTCGGATTCCAGGGGCTGTGCTAGTTCGGTATTGGCAGAATTTTTCTGTTCGGCAATGACAGGGATTACATGATCGAACTTTGCCTCTGTAAGAAAATCTGCCAAGGCTTGTCCCTTGATGGCTTTCCGAGGTAGGTATTCGATTGAGTGTTCTCCCAACTCTATGGCCCATTTGGCGATTCTGCCTGATGCTTCTGGCTTGGTCAAAACTTGCCGAAGTGGCAGATCGGTTAAGACGCATACCTTGTGAGCATAGAAGTATGGCCGCAGTCTCCTTGCTGCATTTACTAACGCCAGAGCAATTTTTTCCAGAGGTTGATACCTTGTTTCTGGACCTCTTAATGCTCGGCTTGTAAAGTAGATGGGAAGCTGCTTTAGGCCTTCTTCTCGTACAAGCACCGCGCTAATGGTTTGATCTGATGCCGCTAAGTATAAGAATATCACTTCGGCATCTGTTGGAGCAGAGAGAATTGGAAGCTTGGCTAAATAACTTTTGAGCTCGTCAAAAGCCTTTTTCTGCTCGGCTCCCCACTCAAACTTTGGTGCCTTTTTCAACACTTTGAAGAACGGCAGTTGCTTTTCGGCTGCTTGGGAAAGGAATCTATTCAGTGCGGCTAGACATCCAGTTAGCCTTTGCACATCATGTATGGACTTCGGCATCGCCATGTTCTGAACAACTTGAACTTTTGAGGGATTTGCCTTGAGTCCGTCCTTTGAAACCCAACAACCCAGAAACTTTCCCGAATCTACCAAAAAGGTACATTTTTGGGGATTGAGTTTGAGGTTGGCTTTTTTGAGCACGTCGAGAGTGGATTTGAGGTTGTCTTCGTACTCCGAAGTGCTTCTGCTTTTGACGACTATGTCGTCAACATACACTTCAACCTCTTTTCCGATCAAATGCCGAAAAAGCTTATCTACCATCCTTTGATATGTGGCTCCGGCATTCTTTAAACCGAATGGCATCTTTTTATAAGCAAAGATGCCGAAGTCAGTAATGAAAGCCGTTTTTGAAGCATCATTCTCATCCATTAAAACTTGGTGGTAGCCTTTGTATAAATCAAGAAAACAGAAAATTTCGAAGCCGATCAAAGCTTCTACTTTTTTATCTATGTTCGGAAGGGGATAGCAATCTTTAGGACAGTGCTTGTTTAGATCGGTAAAATCTATGCACATCCGCCATCCTCCTTCTTTTTTCTTGATCATCACAGGATTGGCCACCCAAGAAGGATATTTCACCTCGAATAATACATCCGCTTTCAGTAATTGGCGGACTTCGTCATGGATGACTTGATTTCTTTCTGCCGCAAAGAGTCTTTGCTTCTGTTTTATAGGCCGGACTGAAGGATCAATATTTAACCGATGAGTGATTACCTCAGGGGGCACTCCGGTCATGTCCAACGGAGACCATGCAAAGACATCTTTGTACTCCTTGAGGAGCTGGATGGTCTTTTCCCGGAGTAGAGGCGTTCCCGCGAAACCGATCTTGACCGTTCTGGATGGATCATCTTCGTATAACTGAACGGTCATTGAGTTCGACTCTGGTGTGACTTCGGTCATTTCGCTTGCCTCTGACTCCGGCTGCTGTGATTGCTATGCTTGATGATGCCGATCTGATTGCTCGGCACTTTTAAGCGCAATCTGCAGACACTCTTTTGCTCTCTTTTGATCACCTCGGATGACCGCTATCCCACCTTTAGTGGGAATCTTGATGGTGAGGTGATAAGTAGAGCAAACGGCCCGAACTGCGTTGAGCCAGTCTCTTCCCAAGATGATGTTGTACGGGGACCGAGCTTTTACCACAAAGAACTCGATCATCGTACTGGAGCTTGTAGGCGCTTTTCCCACCGTGATCGGAAGGCTAATAATACCTTCAGGGCGGGTGTCCTCCTGGGCGAAACTTTTCAGAGGAAGTGGAGCCGGACTGAGCCGAGCTGGATCCACTTCTAGTTTATCGAAACATTCTTTAAAAAGAATGCTGACTGACGCTCCGGTATCCACAAACACTCTGTGGATCAGTTTGTTTGCCACTCCGGCTTGGATGACAATAGCGTCTTGATGAGGAGAGATGGCCGGGACGGGATCTGCATCTGAAAATGTAATCACTTCGTCCTGCTTCAGCCTTTTATGCGTTGGCTCCTCTCGATTGAAGCCTCTGCGCTCTGACTTCAGGGACGATTTAGTCTTCCCGGCAGGGAGAGCATCAATAGTCAGGATTACTCCATCATATTGCAGCTCGTCATCGTCTTCGGGGTCCTGTTGCTTTTTCGGATCCTGAGGAGCGCAGTTCGCACCTCTCTGCTTTTTGTTCTTTTTCGGCTGCTTGCTTTGGTATTTTTTTAACGTCCCTGCTTTCACAAGAGCATCAATACCTGCAGCCAAATGTCGGCACTCCTCGGTATCGTGACCGTGGTCTTGATGGAAGGAGCAATATTGATCCTGAGGTCGACGCGCGGCCGATTTCGTCATCCGCTTTGGTTTTTCGAACATATCGGAATGCAGTTCGAAAATTTCCGCTCTCGACTTGTTCAATGGTACGAACTGAGCGGGCGGCTTCTCAGGATTGAGACGTGGCCCCAATCGGTCTTGCACCGGAGTCCTTTGAATCCTTTCAAAAGGAGTTCGGCGAGGATGTCCCTGATCGCCAAAAGGAGTTCGGCGAGGATGTCCCTGATCGCTATGATCGGGCTTCCTCCTGTCTCCTCGGGATGAGCTGTCTAAAGACCGTTTGCGACGGTCTGCCTCATCGGCACGGGAGAACTGGTCCGCAATGTCCCACATCTCTTGAGCTGTTTGCGGACTGCATTCCACGAGCTTTCTGTAGAGAGCTCCGGGCAGGATTCCATTTTGGAATGCCGAAATGACAAGTAGATCATTGAGATCATCTACTTGTAGGCATTCCTTGTGGAATCTCGTCATAAAGTCGCTGATCTTTTCGTCGCGACCTTGACGTATAGAAAGCAGCTGAGCCGAAGTGATTCGGGCTTCCGCTTTCTGAAAGAACCTCCTGTGGAAAGCATCCATTAGATCTCGGTAAGATCTAATGCTGCCTTGGGGGAGGCTATCGAACCACCTTCTTGCGTTCCCGATAAGCAGCTCGGGAAACAGCTTGCACATATGGACCTCATTGAGACCCTGGTTCGCCATGTTATACTGATAGCGTCCCAGGAAGTCATGAGGATTCACTAACCCGTCATAAGTCATTGACGGAGTTCGGTAGTTCTGTGGCAAGGGAGTTCGGGTGATATCGTCCGAGAACGGAGTCTTCAATGCTCCGTACATGGCGAACCCGACATCTCTTCGGTATGGAGGAGATGGAGTTCTCCTGTGATTCCGGTACCGAGGAGGAACAGGAACATGTCGGGGTTGAGGATTCTTCTTCCTGGAAGACACGGCACTACTGCGGTAGTGACTTTCATGTCTGGATGAGGAGGGAGAATCCACCGTTTTCGTCTCCGGCTTTTGGCCCTTTTGCAGGAAAATTAAGAACTCTTCCTGCTTCTCGGCCAAAAACAACTTGACAGCCTCGTTCAAATCGGGCTGCTGGGAAGACTCGGTGCGATAAGTCTTTGAGTGGCTTGTTCCTTCTCCGTGAGAACTGGAAGTAGATTTCTCCCGAGGCTGTTTTTCAGACCTGCGGGCTGGACTAGCTTCCTCATGGTTATCACGAACGGTAGCACGGGTATTATGTGATCTGGTATGCATTTTTTTGGTGGAAGAGGATCAAAAACTCGCTTTTATCACAGATTTGGTTCTCTGTTTCCCACAGACGGCGCCAGTGATGATTTGGCGAATTTTTGATAGTAATAAATGCGGGTAAAAAATATATAGATCACGACACAAGGAATTACGTGGTTCGATTTACTGAGGTAAATCTACGTCCACGGGAAGAAAGGAGGGCAAGATTGTATTGCTTGATCTGGTTTACAGCTTACAAATACAGACTTGCTATATGTTATTTGATGTCTAGAGAGCTTTTTTCTTCTATCTGATCTAAGTTCTATTTATACATTGAACTAAGATCGTGGCTTACATCACCACTAACTAGGTCGTGGATGTCGTGGAGGTCATGAGATCCTGCATGGGTCCACTATCTCTTTGTTTGGTCCGCTATCCTGCATGAGATCCTGCATGAGTTGACACCACTAAATAGATCGTGCAGTGGAGGTCGTGGGGGTTCTGCATGAGTCCACTATCTCCCAGTTCGGTCGAATACTGAGACCGAACTGCTGAACTATTGCCGAGCAGCTTTTGCCGATCTGAGAGTAGAGCTTGATTGGTCGGCTTTTACCGAGCTGTAGGCTGGGGCCGAACTCTTTGGTAATGCCGAACTGATACTCTTCCTTGGGCTTTGGGCTGATGGGCCGTCACTGCTATTGGGCTTGTTTAGTACGTACCCCATCACTACCCCCCCGAAAAGCGAAGTGAATCACTTCGGCGAAGCGAGTCACTTCGGCATTCTGGATAAAGGTACGGGGGAGGCTGACGTCAGGGGACGTGCCTTGCGCGTGACTGCATTAAATGCGACAGTAAAATCCGGCCGTTGAATCCTGAAAAGGTGGGATTCGAAACGGTGCGATGATTTTGAAATCTTCTCCGAATCTGATAAATACGTCCTTTCTTCATCATTTGAACACTTTTGCTATTGCTTCTTCTGCATTCTCTCTCTTTTGCGTAAAAATTTCCTTCCGCTTTCAAGAATTTCTTCAGAATTTCTTCAGACTTTCAAAGAGTAAGAACCATGTCTTCTTCTTCTTCTTCTGAGTCAGGTAGCGGTAGGAAAGGGGGTAAGGGGTCTTCTAGCCGGAAAGAATCCGGGGAGAAGACCGTAGAGTATTTTCACAGCATCTTGAGTAAGGATACTGTGATATCCCTACACGAAAAATATTTTTTTCCTGGGGGGAAGGTTGCGATTCCCGACGACCTTCATAGGGCTGACTCGCCGCCGGAGGGTTACGCCACCGTTTATGAAGCCGGCTTGGAATGCGGGCTTCGTTTCCCTCTTCCCCCTGCCTTTGTAGAGCTGCTTGATTTTTTTCAACTCCCTTTAGGTCAGGTGACTCCGAACTCTTGGAGGCACTTATCGGCCTTTGCTACCGAACTGCGTAGGCTAGATAAGGATCTGTCTCTGAGGGCAATCCTTAATTTTTTCCAGTTTAAGAGAAAAGGATCTTGGTTTTACTTGATCCCTTTACAGCCTTTTAGGGCCTTCTGCAAAACCAAGTGGCCAAAGTGGCAACATCGCTTCTTTTTTTATAATAGGACAGCGGCTCCGGGCTTTCCCTGGAGAGGGCCGAAGTCCGTGATTCCTCATCCTCGGTTAGAACCGTTGGACGAGCTCGAGGGCGAGCTCAATAAGATTCCCATGATTAGGAAGCAGTACCTGGAGTCTGAGCTCGTCAAGGGCGACTTCGTGTTCGACTCCTCGTCTTCGGACGAAGAGACTGAGGGTGAGGACTTCTTTTTTGTGCCTTACTGCTTTTGTGGCGAAAACTAACCTTGCTTTCTTGCTTTTTGGCAGTGAACTTGCTAAATAAGATTAGCCGCAAATCCTCTGAGCTTAAGGAGCCGGAGAAACAGAAGGCTACCAGCTCGGCGCCTGATGCCGAGAAGAATCCGAAGAGGCAGAAGACCTCTTCTTCGGATCCAAAAAAGCCGGAGTCCACTTCGGCAAAGGGGAAGGGGAAGACCCAGAAGCCCCCAAGAGCGCCGGAGAGAGACATCGTCTTGGCGCCCCCTTCGGAGCATGTCTGTGAGCCTTTTGCATGGCCAACGGACTTTGCCGAGATAACTTCTCTTCTTGATTCTTTGGCTTTGCTTCTTTCCTATGTTTTTTTGGTGGCCCCTCTGTTGACTCTTTCCTTTTTCCATTTTTAGAGGAATAGCATGCTCAGCAAGCTCGTCGCAGTCGAACTCTCTAAAGCGTCCAGCGACTACGCTGAGATGCAGAGGAAGTTGGCGGCTGCTCGTCACCAGGCCGAACAGGCTAAGGCAGACTTTGAGAAGGCCAGAGCTGCTAGGATCTCGGCCCAGGATGAAGCCCAGTTTGCCAAAAACCAGCTCATCATCCAGCGAGAGCAGACGAAACGGAGGGATGCTGCCTCCGTGGTTGCCCAAGGGGAGGTTCTCCGTGCTTTCGCGGAGAAACTCTTTCTGAGCAATCAATTTTCGGCCTTTGTCGGTGATCTGCTGAAACTGATGACCGATAATGCCGAGCAGGGGCCCGAAGTCGTCCTGCCGCTGTACGGCCGAGAGATAGCAGCTCGTCTCCAGAGTCTGCCGCTCCTTGAGGAGCTTGCTTCGTCCTCGGTCCTGCTTTCTGCTGACCGAGTTCGTAGTTGCCGAGCTGACCGGGACGAGAATATGGAGGCTATCTTTGCCTCCTTAGGGCCAGTTTCACCCGCTCCAATTTTCCACGGAGAGGGTGAGACCGAGCAGCTTGATCAGCAGACCGGAGACGGGCAGGCCGAGCAAGAGGTGCTGCAGATCGGTGATGGGGGCACCGAGAAGGCTGGGGGGAGCAGGGAGGCCGAGGCTGAAGCTGAGGCAGACAAGGAGAAGGAAGCTGAACCTCACCGAGGAGCCGGAGACGAAGCTGGCGGAGTATGATTTCGTCTCCCTTCTCTTAGTTTAGTTTCTTCCTTGTTGTAAAATGGCCTTGAAGCCCTCCTTGTGTAAAAAATTTTTTTCTTATGAATGAAAAAATTCTTCTTTCTACACTTGTGTCTTCGTATAGCTTTTCGTACTCTCTTTTTCTCCTGTTGTGGTTTACTACCTGCTCAGTAAACTGAAATACCGAACTGACATAGCTGCTTTGTATTCTTAACTCTTAAGGAGCTGGAGGTACTTCGCTGGAAGCGGCTGTACTCTTCCGCTTTAGACGAAGCTGAGAAAAAAGCCATAGCTGACCAGATGAAGAATGACGAACTCTTGGCTTGTTTAGTGAAGCTGGAGGCCGACAATAAGGACTTAGAGTCCGAAAAGAAAGATCTGGAGGCCGAGCTGAATACTGCCGTCGCTGAGAGGACTGCGTATGAGGATTTCATCTGCAGGCGCGGGGGAATGACCATCTCTGAAGTTCAGGAACGAGTTGACGAACTGTGGGAGGAATATCATGTAC
Organism: Salvia splendens; assembly: GCF_004379255.2. Taxonomy (NCBI): domain Eukaryota; kingdom Viridiplantae; phylum Streptophyta; class Magnoliopsida; order Lamiales; family Lamiaceae; genus Salvia; species Salvia splendens. Next base: position 18,657,684 of record NC_056043.1, on the reverse strand, counting down.
TCCGGAGGAACAATGCGCTGGAGAGCTCGGCTTGCCAACAAGTCGTGAAATCATTGCGGCGCTGGGCTTCTCGGTACGACATCATTCTTTCCCGGCGTCCCTCAATCGAGAGATTCCTTAGGCATTTCCCGCCAACAGATGGTCGCACTCCAGCTCAAACCTCTGATTCACTTGCTCAAAACCCTACTCCAAGTCAGCAACGAACTCAGGAACAACCGGAGACGTCAAGACGAGGACGGACTGAAGTTCGCAGAGGAGCGGTGACTATGAGTGAGCAAGATCGGCAAATGATTCGTGAAGAGACTCTTCGCCGCCGAGGTGCTAGAGCTTCCCGGGCTCAGGGAAGAGGCGGTAGGTCGATTAGAGCATCTCGTCGACCTGCTTATTCTTCAGCTACCCGGAATGGCCGAACTCGGCTTCACGAGGATTTTGTGAATAGATGGCTCAACTTTAGCAACCATGGACAGTAGAATAGTCCTTTGTAATGGCGTAACGCCTTCTCGTAGGGCAGCAGAATTATATGCCGAACAAGTTTTAATAAATGAAATCTTCATTTCGCTTCTATCACTGCGTATTTACAGCTCAGCGAAAAAATTTCATCGTGCTCGTCCTCGGTCTTATGAAGTAAACTTCTTTGACCGGACTCGTCCTCGGTCTTATGAAGTAAGCTTCTTTGACCGGACTCGTCTTTGGTCTTATGAAGTAAACTTCTTTGACCGGACTTGGTCCTCGGTCTTATGAAATAAACTTCTTTGACCGGACTCGTCTTTGGTCTTATGAAGTAAACTTCTTTGACCGGACTTGGTCCTCGGTCTTATGAAATAAACTTCTTTGACCGGACTCGTCTTTGGTCTTATGAAGTAAACTTCTTTGACCGGACTCGTCTTTGGTCTTATGAAGTAAATTTCTTTGACCGGACTAAGCTTGTGTCCTAATTTGGCGAGTTTTATCGCTCGGATCGGACTTTCCCTTATCCTAATTTGGGGATCGGACTTTCCCTTGTCCTAATTCGGCGAGTTTTATCGCGTGGATCGGACTTTCCCTTTGTTGCAGTTCGTTTCAGACGAACTGCTTGTTTCTTAAGCTGAATTGTGGTCTTGTATCCTCCTTAGAAGCTTGGACTCACAATCGTTGGCTTATATATGTTCTAAAAAGGGGATCAGCCTTCGAAGAACAAGATACCTCAGTAACATTTGTAAGAGACGACACGCATATAGACAGACAAAACGCACATAGACAAATAAAAAGGACGAACAAGATTTTAAACTTTTATAAAACAAGCACAAAGAACAAGTAAAAAACAAAGAAAGCACATACCTCTAGGACCGAACTAGACACAAGACTGACTGACCGGACTGTCTCTTACAAATGGAACTTCTTGAGGTTGGAAATGTGCCATGTTCGGGGTACTTGTTCTCCTGACACGTGAGTCAATTTGTAAGACCCTTTGCCGAGGACTTCTGACACCCGATATGGACCTTCCCATGTGGGTTCGAGTTTGCCCAGCTTTTCTGCTCGGCTTACTTCGTTGTTTCTCAAGACGAGATCTCCCACTTGAAATTGCAGCTTTTTCACCCTTTGGTTATAATACCGGGCTACTTGCTCCTTGTACTTGGCTGCTTTTATGCAGGCCAATTCTCTTCTTTCTTCGGCCAGATCTAGTTCGGCTCTCAGTCCGTCATCATTCATTTCTGAGGAGAAATTAAGAGTTCGGGGACTGGGTACGCCGATCTCAACCGGAATCACGGCTTCAGTGCCGTACACCAGACTGTACGGAGTTTCACCGTTGGAGATTTTGGGTGTAGTTCGGTAGGACCATAGGACTTGAGGGAGATTTTCTACCCATTGTCCTTTGGCTTGTTCTAACCGAGCTTTTAACCCTTTCACCAAGATACGGTTTGTTACCTCCGTTTGTCCGTTTGCTTGTGGGTGGGAGACCGAAGTGAACCGCTGTTGAATATTCAGCTCTTGGCACCAATTCTTGAATGTCTTGTCGGTGAACTGAGTCCCATTATCCGAAATGAGGATGTGGGGTATGCCAAATCGGCACACTATGTTCTTCCAGACGAAATCCAATGCCTTCGAGCTCGTTATCGTAGCTAATGGTTCAGCCTCTACCCACTTTGTAAAGTAATCCACGGCAACGATAAGGAAATTCATTTGTCGAGGAGCTTGTGGTAGTGGTCCTACTATGTCTATGCCCCATTGCATAAAAGGCCAAGGGCTTTGCATAGCATATAGATCGGTCTGCGGCATCCTTGGGATATTTGCATGGATTTGGCACTTCGTGCATGTCTTGACGAGCTGCACTGCTTCTTGTACCAAAGTTGGCCAATAATACCCCCATCTCAGAACTTTTTTAGCTAAAGCTCTAGCTCCGATGTGGCTACCGCAAGATCCTTCATGAACTTCTCTAAGGATGTAGTCCGTCTCTTCTGGCCCTACACATCGCAATAACGGCTGAAGGTAGGACTTTCTGTATAGGACTCCTCCATGAAGTTCGTACCGAAGTGCTCGGCATGTGATTTTCCGAGCTTCTCTCTTATCCTCGGGCAGTTGTCCTTGATCTAGATACTGTAAGATCGGTGTCATCCAGTTCGGCGAGCTGGCTACGGAATGTACCTCAGCTTCATCAATGCTTCGGTGCATCAATTCCTCCACCTTTGAGCTTGGATATGAGGCTAACTTACTTAAAGTATCTGCTCGGCTGTTTTCCGCTCTGGGAATGCGGATTATCCGAAAATAAGAGAAACTTCGGCTAATGCTTTGCGCTTTGTCCAAGTATTTCCTCATCCTCTCATCACGGGCTTCACTTGTACCCAACAGGTGATTCACTATGACTTGTGAATCACAATGGATTTTGAGAGACTTGATAAATAGACTTTGCGCTAGCTGGAGTCCGGCAAGGAGAGCTTCGTATTCGGCTTCGTTATTAGTGGTTGGGAACAAGAACCGAAGTGAATAAGTTACCTCGTGTCCGTCGGGAGCGATAAGTAGAATACCAGCTCCACTTCCCGTTTTATTCGAAGCTCCATCTACGAATCCGCTCCAGCAATCCGGCGGCTCTACTTCGGATTCCAGGGGCTGTGCTAGTTCGGTATTGGCAGAATTTTTCTGTTCGGCAATGACAGGGATTACATGATCGAACTTTGCCTCTGTAAGAAAATCTGCCAAGGCTTGTCCCTTGATGGCTTTCCGAGGTAGGTATTCGATTGAGTGTTCTCCCAACTCTATGGCCCATTTGGCGATTCTGCCTGATGCTTCTGGCTTGGTCAAAACTTGCCGAAGTGGCAGATCGGTTAAGACGCATACCTTGTGAGCATAGAAGTATGGCCGCAGTCTCCTTGCTGCATTTACTAACGCCAGAGCAATTTTTTCCAGAGGTTGATACCTTGTTTCTGGACCTCTTAATGCTCGGCTTGTAAAGTAGATGGGAAGCTGCTTTAGGCCTTCTTCTCGTACAAGCACCGCGCTAATGGTTTGATCTGATGCCGCTAAGTATAAGAATATCACTTCGGCATCTGTTGGAGCAGAGAGAATTGGAAGCTTGGCTAAATAACTTTTGAGCTCGTCAAAAGCCTTTTTCTGCTCGGCTCCCCACTCAAACTTTGGTGCCTTTTTCAACACTTTGAAGAACGGCAGTTGCTTTTCGGCTGCTTGGGAAAGGAATCTATTCAGTGCGGCTAGACATCCAGTTAGCCTTTGCACATCATGTATGGACTTCGGCATCGCCATGTTCTGAACAACTTGAACTTTTGAGGGATTTGCCTTGAGTCCGTCCTTTGAAACCCAACAACCCAGAAACTTTCCCGAATCTACCAAAAAGGTACATTTTTGGGGATTGAGTTTGAGGTTGGCTTTTTTGAGCACGTCGAGAGTGGATTTGAGGTTGTCTTCGTACTCCGAAGTGCTTCTGCTTTTGACGACTATGTCGTCAACATACACTTCAACCTCTTTTCCGATCAAATGCCGAAAAAGCTTATCTACCATCCTTTGATATGTGGCTCCGGCATTCTTTAAACCGAATGGCATCTTTTTATAAGCAAAGATGCCGAAGTCAGTAATGAAAGCCGTTTTTGAAGCATCATTCTCATCCATTAAAACTTGGTGGTAGCCTTTGTATAAATCAAGAAAACAGAAAATTTCGAAGCCGATCAAAGCTTCTACTTTTTTATCTATGTTCGGAAGGGGATAGCAATCTTTAGGACAGTGCTTGTTTAGATCGGTAAAATCTATGCACATCCGCCATCCTCCTTCTTTTTTCTTGATCATCACAGGATTGGCCACCCAAGAAGGATATTTCACCTCGAATAATACATCCGCTTTCAGTAATTGGCGGACTTCGTCGTGGATGACTTGATTTCTTTCTGCCGCAAAGAGTCTTTGCTTCTGTTTTATAGGCCGGACTGAAGGATCAATATTTAACCGATGAGTGATTACCTCAGGGGGCACTCCGGTCATGTCCAACGGAGACCATGCAAAGACATCTTTGTACTCCTTGAGGAGCTAGATGGTCTTTTCCCGGAGTAGAGGCGTTCCCGCGAAACCGATCTTGACCGTTCTGGATGGATCATCTTCGTATAACTGAACGGTCATTGAGTTCGACTCTGGTGTGACTTCGGTCATTTCGCTTGCCTCTGACTCCGGCTGCTGTGATTGCTATGCTTGATGATGCCGATCTGATTGCTCGGCACTTTTAAGCGCAATCTGCAGACACTCTTTTGCTCTTTTTTGATCACCTCGGATGACCGCTATCCCACCTTTAGTGGGAATCTTGATGGTGAGGTGATAAGTAGAGCAAACGGCCCGAAGTGCGTTGAGCCAGTCTCTTCCCAAGATGATGTTGTACGGGGACCGAGCTTTTACCACAAAGAACTCGATCATCGTACTGGAGCTTGTAGGCGCTTTTCCCACCGTGATCGGAAGGCTGATAATACCTTCAGGGCGGGTGTCCTCCTGGGCGAAACTTTTCAGAGGAAGTGGAGCCGGACTGAGCCGAGCTGGATCCACTTCTAGTTTATCGAAACATTCTTTAAAAAGAATGCTGACTGACGCTCCGGTATCCACAAACACTCTGTGGATCAGTTTGTTTGCCACTCCGGCTTGGATGACAATAGCGTCTTGATGAGGAGAGATGGCCGGGACGGGATCTGCATCTGAAAATGTAATCACTTCGTCCTGCTTCAGCCTTTTATGCGTTGGCTCCTCTCGATTGAAGCCTCTGCGCTCTGACTTCAGGGACGATTTAGTCTTCCCGGCAGGGAGAGCATCAATAGTCAGGATTACTCCATCATATTGCAGCTCGTCATCGTCTTCGGGGTCCTGTTGCTTTTTCGGATCCTGAGGAGCGCAGTTCGCACCTCTCTGCTTTTTGTTCTTTTTCGGCTGCTTGCTTTGGTATTTTTTTAACGTCCCTGCTTTCACAAGAGCATCAATACCTGCAGCCAAATGTCGGCACTCCTCGGTATCGTGACCGTGGTCTTGATGGAAGGAGCAATATTGATCCTGAGGTCGACGCGCGGCCGATTTCGTCATCCGCTTTGGTTTTTCGAACATATCGGAATGCAGTTCGAAAATTTCCGCTCTCGACTTGTTCAATGGTACGAACTGAGCGGGCGGCTTCTCAGGATTGAGACGTGGCCCCAATCGGTCTTGCACCGGAGTCCTTTGAATCCTTTCAAAAGGAGTTCGGCGAGGATGTCCCTGATCGCCAAAAGGAGTTCGGCGAGGATGTCCCTGATCGCTATGATCGGGCTTCCTCCTGTCTCCTCGGGATGAGCTGTCTAAAGACCGTTTGCGACGGTCTGCCTCATCGGCACGGGAGAACTGGTCCGCAATGTCCCACATCTCTTGAGCTGTTTGCGGACTGCATTCCACGAGCTTTCTGTAGAGAGCTCCGGGCAGGATTCCATTTTGGAATGCCGAAATGACAAGTAGATCATTGAGATCATCTACTTGTAGGCATTCCTTGTGGAATCTCGTCATAAAGTCGCTGATCTTTTCGTCGCGACCTTGACGTATAGAAAGCAGCTGAGCCGAAGTGATTCGGGCTTCCGCTTTCTGAAAGAACCTCCTGTGGAAAGCATCCATTAGATCTCGGTAAGATCTAATGCTGCCTTGGGGGAGGCTATCGAACCACCTTCTTGCGTTCCCGATAAGCAGCTCGGGAAACAGCTTGCACATATGGACCTCATTGAGACCCTGGTTCGCCATGTTATACTGATAGCGTCCCAGGAAGTCATGAGGATTCACTAACCCGTCATAAGTCATTGACGGAGTTCGGTAGTTCTGTGGCAAGGGAGTTCGGGTGATATCGTCCGAGAACGGAGTCTTCAATGCTCCGTACATGGCGAACCCGACATCTCTTCGGTATGGAGGAGATGGAGTTCTCCTGTGATTCCGGTACCGAGGAGGAACAGGAACATGTCGGGGTTGAGGATTCTTCTTCCTGGAAGACACGGCACTACTGCGGTAGTGACTTTCATGTCTGGATGAGGAGGGAGAATCCACCGTTTTCGTCTCCGGCTTTTGGCCCTTTTGCAGGAAATTAAGAACTCTTCCTGCTTCTCGGCCAAAAACAACTTGACAGCCTCGTTCAAATCGGGCTGCTGGGAAGACTCGGTGCGATAGGTCTTTGAGTGGCTTGTTCCTTCTCCGTGAGAACTGGAAGTAGATTTCTCCCGAGACTGTTTTTCAGACCTGCGGGCTGGACTAGCTTCCTCATGGTTATCACGAACGGTAGCACGGGTATTATGTGATCTGGTATGCATTTTTTTGGTGGAAGAGGATCAAAAACTCGCTTTTATCACAGATTTGGTTCTCTGTTTCCCACAGACGGCGCCAGTGATGATTTGGCGAATTTTTGATAGTAATAAATGCGGGTAAAAAATATATAGATCACGACACAAGGAATTACGTGGTTCGATTTACTGAGGTAAATCTACGTCCAGGGGAAGAAAGGAGGGCAAGATTGTATTGCTTGATCTGGTTTACAGCTTACAAATACAGACTTGCTATATGTTATTTGATGTCTAGAGAGCTTTTTTCTTCTATCTGATCTAAGTTCTATTTATACATTGAACTAAGATCGTGGCTTACATCACCACTAACTAGGTCGTGGATGTCGTGGAGGTCATGAGATCCTGCATGGGTCCACTATCTCTTTGTTTGGTCCGCTATCCTGCATGAGATCCTGCATGAGTTGACACCACTAAATAGATCGTGCAGTGGAGGTCGTGGGGGTTCTGCATGAGTCCACTATCTCCCAGTTCGGTCGAATACTGAGACCGAACTGCTGAACTATTGCCGAGCAGCTTTTGCCGATCTGAGAGTAGAGCTTGATTGGTCGGCTTTTACCGAGCTGTAGGCTGGGGCCGAACTCTTTGGTAATGCCGAACTGATACTCTTCCTTGGGCTTTGGGCTGATGGGCCGTCACTGCTATTGGGCTTGTTTAGTACGTACCCCATCATTCATCTTTGGAATTTGGTTGTTTGACCCCATTTTTTAGGTACTAGTTTTGTAGTTCACTCAAAATTAAATCAGTTTTGTTCTTAAAGTTTGTGTGCTGTTTTTTCATATTAAGTTGGGAGTGCATTTGGACATAAGTCAAGAAGTGGAATTGAGACAGGACTACATCAAAATTTACAAACAGGTTCGACATTTGAGAAGCTTCTGGTAAGAAACTACTACTTGTTTTTTTCTTGCTGTGATTGGAGTAGTTCAATTGTGCTGAGCTAAATGCTAAATGTATGCAGTTCGTCGAATATTCTTGCCTTCTCGAAAATAATGAACAAGTACGACAAGGTATATCCACACGAGATAAGTGTTTCTTAATGTTTATCATTCTTTGCATCGTATGCTCTCAAAGATGTCGGCTTATTATGTCACGACCGCCCTTCTAGGGTATAATAAATGCGGCGATCGTGACGTAACAGGACTTAAATGCAATCCAAGAAAAGGGCTAGGGTTTTATAAAAAGGGGTTTGACCAAGGAAATAAATGAATAATTAAGTATAAGAAAAGAAGGTCACGCTTTAGCAATGAACCCAATGAAGAATAACTATCATATTTTAGGTCAAAATGGCAAGGCTCAAAATAATCCAAAACGTAACATGTCTCAATATCCCTAACAAGAATCCAATAGTTTCAGTATCAACCCAAAGATAAGAGTAATCATGTTTTAGCGGAAGCATCCAAGGGAAAAGTGAAGTCATGTGTGAAGACACGACGACACTCGGAGTTTCAAGACAGTCTCATAATTTTAATTAATTTGCTCAACACCGCCAACCGCTCGTCGCCGCTCAACCTGCACATAAGGAAAACACATGCAGGGCTGAGTACTATAATAATACTCAGTGGACTCATACCGAAAACATTTTTAATAAAAGTATTATTTATCATGCCATACATAAGTAACCATCATGGTTTTATCTTTAGAAATGCCCGAGGCACTCAAAATCATTTCCCATTGCAAAAGTCGACTGATTAGTCATGTTCCCATAGACGTTAGCCATATCTGCCAATACATGACATGGAATGTGGCCACAAACCAAGTCACTAGACCGGCCAGCCCGTACGCTAGCACACAGTCTACCATAGGTGTACACTAATCCAAGTAAGGTTTGCGGCCCTAGGAGGACCCAAATTCGATTTAAATAATAGTGGCAAAAGTCACATCAGATAGGCACGTTAAAATTAAAATACCGCATGATAAATATAGTTGCATTCCCATCGATAAGATATTTAGGACATGGTCCTTATTTAAAAGAAAGCCCACCTCGACGGCTTAGATCTCAAGCACTTTCTTCCCTTGCTAACACGCTGATAGCGCGAGTTATCACCTTTAAAATTTATGTGTATCACAAATCAGTCCCAATTATCGATTCAAAACCATGCACGTCCCCAACGTTTCCCTTTTCCCATCAATTCGTTTTATCAACATAAGGAAACACACCATAGCATACATTAACGCACAACACATCACTACATCATAGAATGAGTTTCTTAACACATATGCATCATGTATATTGTAACGCCCCACTTTTTGAACCCTAATTTTCGAACCCTAAAATTTTGCATTAAATATTTTAATGCCGTGAAGTATGTGGATTTATTGACGAGTGAATTAATTGCATGTTTTCCGTATGACCTAATTGCGTTTTGGAATTAAGATTTGATTTGATTAGTCAAATCCGTTGAGCATATGACATGGCTGTTGAATACTCAAAGATGTGGAACATATGACGAGGCTATTGAAAAGTCAAAGTGTTGAGAACATGTGGTGGAAGTGAAAATGGTTGAATTTATGACATGGCTATTTGAATAATTGATGCGGGGTGAAATATATTGCGGTGAATTATTTTCCTAAGGGTGAGTGAGATTAAATAGGATCATCAATAATTATCTTGCCCATTTTTATTTGGAATTTTCGACCACTATTAATTATTGGAGAGAAATTCTATTTTCGTAGATTTAATTATTTGATTGGGATAATTATCCAAATTAAATCTAAAGCCCGATTATTCCTTATTCTCTCCATGAAAAAAATCGACACCTATGCCTTATACCATGGAGATTTCGAAAATCTCCTACTTATGGGAGAAGGAAATTATTCCTTTATATTAATTGACCTCCTATTTATTTCCTCCCATTAATAGATTGGAATATCCTAGCAAATCTTGTCTTACCTCATTCAAATTAAAGATTTGAAATTTATTCCTTGTGGAAGGAACATAATATACGCCTACTTCCTATTCTTTTGGGAGGATTATTATTAATTTCCTGCTCCGTATTATTTTATTATACTCCGTGAAATATAAAATTAAACCATAGGGTAATTAAATAGCCCATGATTTCGAAATTTTTCCCTTATTCCTCCCCAAGAATCACGTCAATTCTTTCCCCACCAAATCTCCTCCATATCTTCATGTAATTATTTGAAGATTTTATTCTAACTCTATAAATAAGAGATAAAATAAACCCCAAACCCTAGCCCCCACAAATCTACACGCCTCCCTCCTCATTCCACACACCACTTTTCTCCTCCCCACACCTCTCCCACTTGTTCTTCTACTCCACTCAAGATCTTTTCATCCTTGCCAAGAGTTGTTGAAGAATCAAGATTTATATTTGTTCTACCGATCGTTTCAATCAAGAAAGGTACAATCGAACTTTTTCTTCATCCTCTCCATTCAAACATTGTTTTGACTCTCTCATGCATATAGTGATTGTAGGGATTTCAAATCTAGGAATTTAATCGGTGGGAATTCGTGTCCGAATGAGAACAAATTGCGAATATGCGTTTTGAATGAATTTGTGTGAAGTCTAAATGAATCATGGGTGAATGATGTGTGACTATATGAGAACATGATTGTGAGAACCTTTTTAAGCATGGTTGTGTGCTGGAAGCATAAAAAGGTTGTGTTTGGATGAATGAGGATAAAACCCTAATTCGAATTTTGAAGCATGAAATCTGTAGTGTTCGGATAGTAGGTTCCGACACATGTTTGACTGAACAAACGAACTTATTTTTATACGATTCTTTTTTCTGAGTAACCCTCAATGTGTCTTCGGTGTCGTGTGTGAATTGCAACCTATTTGGATTTGTTGGGGACATGCATAATTATGAGTCAATGTTTTTGACTGATTGGTAATACATATTATCTAAAGGTGATAACTCGTGCACGAAGCGTGATAACAATGGGAAAGAAGTACTTAAGGTCTAAACGGTCGAGGTGGGCTTTCTTTTAACTAAGGACAATGTCCTAAATACCTTATCGGTGGAAATTACTATGTTTATCATGCCGTATTTTGTTTTAACGTGCCTATTTGATGTGGCTTTTGCCACTAGTAATTAAATCGAATTCGGGTCCTCGTAGGGCCGCAAACCCTACTTGGATTAGTGTACACCTATGGTAGATCGTGTGCTAGCGTACGGGCTGGCCGGTCTAGTGACCTGGTTTGCAGCCGTATTCTTTGTCATGTATTGACAGATATGGCTAACGTCTATGGGAAAATGACTGATCAGTCGACTTTTACTATGGGAAATGATTTTGAGTGCCCCAGGCCTTTCTAAAGCTAAACCCCGATGGTTACTTACGTATGGCATGATAAATTATAGTTTTTTTACTAAAAAAATGTTTTCGGCATGAGCCACTGAGTATTATTTTTATAGTACTCAGCCATGGATATGTTTTCCATATGTGCAGGTTGAGCGGCGACGAGCGGTTGGTGGTGTTGAGCAAATATCAATAAAAACTATGGTTGTCTTGAAACACCGAGTGTCGTTGTGTCTTCACACATGACTTCACTCTTCTCTTGGATGCTTCTGCTGTGACACTTCCTTTACTTGTCTTTTATTAAACTTTGAAGCTGTCTATTTGAATGTTCGAAAACTTGGTATCTTTTGAATAATGTCAAACCCTTGGTCGTTTTATTAATTATGGGTCAAACCTTTATTGAAACCCTAGTTTTCTATGTCTGTTCTTTAAGTTCTTTAATCACGATTGCCCGCATTTATTAACCCTAAAGGACGGTCGTGACATATATCATTCAAAGCTTAACAACATAGATTGTTTTTGCATGACTTAAATGTGGCAGAAGAGCGCAGTCATTTTTGTAAAACTCGTTAAAAATCCTTCCGACCTCCGTTGGGGCTGAAATTTTACCACAATACAGTAGATATATCAAAGATCATCCAGTTAAAATTTCACAAAAAAATCACATCCTTAGGTCGGTCAAATAAAAAACGAAACTCACTGGTCGAGAATACAAATTCTGACAGTACTGCGCAGTCGACTTCAAAAATTCATTAAAACTTCATCTTTCGACCAAAAAGGCTGATATTCACACAGAAGGCACCTTGAAGTGTACTCAGTTAAAATATCGCACCAAAATAAGATCGTTTGGTCAGTCAAACACACGTCAGAATCTACTATCCGAACACCACAGTTGTCATGCTTCCAAATTTTGAATTAGGGTTTATCAAATATTCATCCCAACATATATTCATACTTACAACACATAATCATGCTTCAAAAAGATCTCACCATCATGTTCTCATATATTCACATAGCATTCACCACAAATCATCCACAAGTTCATTCATAAACAACCTAAATGCATATACATATCCTTTTTTCATGCAACCATCAATCCCACCCGATTAAATATTAGATCTACGATCTCTACACTTATTATATGCATGATGGAATCAAAATCAAGGTTTCAATGGAGAGGATGAGGAAAAGAAATTCAATTATACCTTTCTTGATCAAAAGCAATCGGTAGAAACAAAGTATAATCTTGATTCTTCAACAATTCTTGAAGCTTCAACTTAAATTCTTCTCAAAAAATGAAGAATTTATGGAGAAAAATAGAAGAAAAATTGGGAGAGAGTGGGAAGAGGAGAGTGGCGTGAGGGAGAGGGAGTAGGCATGTCGTTAGTGGGGTTAGGGTTAGGGTTTTCTCATGTATTTATAGAGATTAAGAATATAATCCCACAATTAAATAATTAGAGATTTGAGAAGATATGGGGAATTGGCGTGAAATCTGGAGAGAAATAAGAGGATTTTCGAATTCTAGACTATTTAATTAGCCTATGATTTAATTTGGTATTTCACGGAGTAGAATAAAATGCTACGGAGCAGAAAATAATAAATCCTCCCAATAAATAGTGAGTAGGCGATTTTTATATATATTCTCCCACAAGGAATTAAATTCAAATTCTAATTTAAATAGGATATGTCAAGATCTCCTTAGATATGATAAGATTTGCTAGTATGTTTATATTTATTCATGGAAGGGAATAAATAAGGGATCAAAATATATAATGAATAATTTCCTCCTCCCATAAATAGGAGAATTTCGAAATCTCCATGGTGTAAGGCATATGTGTTGTTTTTCTCATGGAGAGAATAAGGAATAATCGGACTTTGGATTTAATTTGGATAAATATCTCAAGCAATTAATTAAATCCAAGGAAAAATAGGATTTCTTCTCCAATAATAACAGGGGTCGAAAATACCAAATGAATACTGATGCTCATATTTAATCTCACTCATCCCTTAAGAAATAATTCGCCACAATATATTTCACCCCGCATAGATTATTCACACAGCCACGTCACAATTTCAACCATTTTCACTTCCACCACATATTCTCAACACTTTGACCTTTCAATGGCCACATCATATGTTCCACATCTTTGATTATTCAACAGCCACATCATATGCTCAACGGATTTGACTAATCAAATCAAATCTAAATTCCAAAACGCAATTAGGTCACACAGAAAACATGCAATTAATTCACTCATCATTTAATTCACATACTTCACGACATTAAAAGCATTAAATGCAAAAATTTTATGCTTCGCAAATTAGGGTTCCGAAAGTGGAGCGTTACATATTATGTTTCAGATTGCTTCAGGAGTGCTTCAAATGTTTACTTACAGATGCTTGATAATTCATTTCGTGCCAACTCTAACGAGGTATGTATTTTTAGGTTTACAAGCTTTTTCATTGAAAATTGTTTCGATCCTCTTCTTGGTCTAAGGTGTACGAGCTCATGGAAAGACTAGAGGCCGCATTCATCGAGTGGTTTGCACAAGGAAATCGTGGAAAAGGGAAGAAATCGTTGAGGCTAGGAGAAAAAAGGGAGAAGCACAGAATAACATTCCTCCTTGGTAAGTTTGTATGATAATGCAACCACTTGAAATTGTTGTTGGAAACGATGTATCTTCACTTGCAGGTCTATTTACAGGCTGCTCGGTAGCACTAGTGATAGCCGTTATTGTCTCAATGCATGCTCGGGATCTTCTCAATCACACGGGACGAGATGAGTACATGGAGAGCATATTTCCACTCTACAGTATGCCTACAAAAACAAACACTCCGCAGCCACCACCATTTCTTGATCATCATTGATACAACTGGTTTGGATTCATCGTCCTACACTTACTCATGTACGGGTCGAATGCCTATCTTTGGAGGCGATTTCGTGTGAACTAGTACTAGAGATGCCCACCGGTTCCGGTTCCGGCGGTTAACCGGCGAACCGGAACCGTGGCGATTTCCTCAAACCGGAACCGTCGCAATTCGAACCGCGGTCTTCAAGATTTTTCGAACCGGAACTATCACCGAACCGCCGGTTCGGGCGCGGAAACCAAGGCGTCAGGGAGGAGGCCGAGGGAAAACTTTTCATGCGTTAAAACCGGCCGGTTCCGGCGGTTAACAGCCGGTTAACCGTGAAAACCCGCGGTTAACCGCTGGTTAGGTGGCTTTCGGTGACGGCGCGGGACTCGAGGCGACATGCCGCAGCTTTTGGCATACGGTTTGTTGGCCGAACCGGCGGTTTTGCCGCCAAAACCGCCGGTTTTCCGACAAATTCAATTTTTTTTCGGATTTCAAATTCAAATTCTTCCATTTTCCCCTCATTTTTATCGATAAATACCCCCTCTATCCTCATTTACATTCACCCCACTCTTGTGTTAATAAGAGTTTCTCTCTTCAATCTCTCAATTCTCTCTCTTTGTCTCCAATTTATTATTTGTGCTATTGTGCTTCCATTTAATTACTCAAGTGCTACTTGTATATGTATTGTATCGTTGTCCGTTACAACTCAAATTCAATAAAATTGATATCATTTTCATCTTATTCGTCTTATTTCAATTTAAATTATCCATTGCCTTGTTCCAATTTATTGTATAAGTCCAAATTTCAAATTAAAAAAAAAATCGAACCGCGAAACCGCCGATTTTCGAACCGGAACTGTGTAAACCGCCGGAAAACCGGCGGTTCCGAACCGGAACCGGAACCGGAACCGAGAAATAGCCTCACGGTCCGGTTCCGACTTCGACCAAACCGGAACCGCCGGTTTTCGAACCGTGGGCAACACTTACTACCCTTCTATTATTGGATTCACAGAAGAAACAGATCTAAGCTTTAGAAAAGTGCTCCTTCTTGCTTCTGCACTATCCGTGCTCTCGTTGGCAGCTGTGCTTTCAAACCTTGACATGGAGATGGATCTCAGAACAATGAAGTATAGTACAGTTACAGAACTAGTTCCATTAACATTAGTCCTTGTAAGATTCTTGAAAAAAATAAAAATTCCACTCATCAATCTTCTTGATTAACAAGATTTTGGCTTATAAACGGTGCATTATTTGCAGCTGGTACTTCTTGTCACCTTCTGCCCTTTCAATATTCTTTATCATTCGAGCCGGTTCTTCTTCCTCCGCCATGCGTGGCACTGTGCTTCTGCTCCACTACAAAAGGTCCTTACATTCCAAAACAGTACAATCTTTCAATCAAACTTCAATTTCTTTTCTCCCTTCTCATTTCTCTGTTTTTAAATGGTTTTTAGGGAACTTTTACTGATTTCTTCTTGGAAGATCAGCTAACAAGCCAGGTTTGAATCTACTTTACACAATACCACAATTGAATAACACATTAATCTAAATTAATATTCATGTGATAAGGTTCAAGCAATCAGAAGCTTGCTTTTCTATCTCTTCTACTACACGATGGGAGATTTCACCACGAGATCAAATGCGTTTCTTAACCAGAAATTATACAAGGCTTTGTACATTGTTGTTGCAATCATCCCATCATGGTGGCGTCTTCTTCAGTGCCTTTGTCGTTTGTATGAGGAGTGTTAGTGCATGGTGTGAGCTAATTGAACAAGCTATAAAAGCTCAGGGACCTGCATGCAATTAACTATGTGGAGTTAGTTAAAACGGTTGGGATGAGAAGTGAAGCTTGTGTGTGAGGCGAGCCATCTACCGAGGAGCTGGCTCGGCTCACACACAAGCTTCACTTCGTGGATGTTTTTAAGTGAATATAGTAGATCGTCTCCTCCGTGGATGTAGGTCAATTTACGGTCGAACCACTTAAACTCCGGTGTGTTCTTCGTTCTCGTTTATCGCTTACTCGTAGTTCTTCAATACTCGATCTACCGTGATCACAAATTGGCGCCGTCTGTGGGAAGGCGATTGCGATGGCAACTGCAAAGTTTGATTTGGAGAAGTTGTAACGCCCCACTTTTTGAACCCTAAGACGTTTGCATTAATTACTTTGATTGCCGCAATTAAATGACGAATTGCTATGTATTTGCGTTGGTGACCTAATTTTGATTTGACCGAGTCAAATTCGTTGATTGATGACATGGCCTTAATTAATTGATGCGGAATGAAATATATTGCCATAAATTATATTTTATTTCGGGGAGTGAGATTTAAATAGAATCATCAATTTTCATCTTGCCTTTTTATTTAGAATTTTCGACCACTATGAATTGATGGAGAGGAATTCTATTTTTCCTGGATTTAATTAATTGCTTGGGATAATTATCCAAATTAAATCCAAAGCCAATTATTCTTTATTTCCTCCATGGAAACTTCGACCCCTATGACTTGTCCATGAAGATTTTCGAAATCTCCTAATTTTTGGGAGAGGAGGAATTAATTATTATATAAATGATTCCTTACTTATTTATTTCCATGAATAAATAATAAATATTCTAGCCAATCTTGCCTACTTTATTCCATTAGAGATTTGGAAAATTTTCCTTGTGGGAGGGGCTAAAATCACACGCCTATTTCCATATTGCGGGAGGATTTGTTATTAATTTTTCTGCTCCGTATTATTTTATTCTACTCCGTGAAATACCAAATAAAATCATAGGCTAATTAATTAGCCATGATTTTCGAAAATCTCACCTTACTCCTCCCCAAATTCACGTTAATTCCCTCCCCCAAATCTCCCCTAATCTCTTTCAAATATTCATGCAATTAATTCTCCAAATCTTCCTAATTATTTGAGAGCCTATTCTAATCCTATAAATAAGAAGGGAAGACTAAACCCAAAACCTAAACCTAGCCCCCAAAACTCACGTATCTCTCTCCCTCCACACGCCCATCTCCCCTCTCCAATCCTCTCCACTTGTTCTTCTACTCCACTCTTCCATTTTTGCCAAGAGTTGTTGAAGAATCGGGATTTATATTTGTTCTACCGATCGTTTTAATCAAAGAAGGTACAATCAAACCTCTATTCTTCATCCTCTCCATCCCAACTTTTCTTTTGTTTCCCTCATGCATCTAGTGAGTGTAGGGATTTCAAATCTAAGGGTTTAATCGATGGGGAAACTTGTGTTTCTATGTGTGTATGCATTTTGAATGCAATTTCGTGAAGTCTAAATAAATCATTGGTGAATGATGTGTGATTATATGCAACCATGAGTGTGAAGGCTCTTTTAAGCATATGTGTGTGTTAGAAGCATGAAAAGGTTGTGTTTGAATGAATGGGGATAGAACGCTAATTAAAATTTTGAAACATGAAAAACTGTGAGTTTGGACAGTAGGTTCCGACGAGTTTTTAACCAACCAAATGAACTCCTTTTTGTCCGATTCTTTTTCTGAGTAAACTCCATGGTGTCTTCTGTGTTGTGTATGAATTTCAACCTATTTGGAAGAAATATGAATTTTTGGTGAATTTTGAAGTTAACTGCGCAGTTCTGCCCGAAAATGTTTTCCCGACCTGTAGGTTACACTTTCAATTCGACCGACCTAAAAAGGTTATTTTGACGTGATTTTTTAAACTGGAAGTTATTTGATGAGTCTACTGCAGTATGGTAAAATTTTAGCCCCAACGGAAGTCGTGTGAAATTTTAATGATCTTTACAAAATGATGTCGCAGTGCTGTCATATTTCTATCTTTATAAAAGCAACTATGTTGTTATGTGAAATGATATACATGATTTATATAAATGCTTAAGAACCACTCTATGATGAAGTGATGTGTTATTCAAGGATGTATGTTATGGTGTGTTTCCTTTTGTCGATGGGGATAAAGAAAAAACGTGGGGACATGCATAATTATGAGTCAATGTTTGTGACTGATTGGTGATACATGCTATTATCAAAGGTGATAACTCGTGCACGAAGCGTGATAACAAAGGGAAAGAAGTACTTAAGGTCTAAACGGTCGAGGTGGGCTTTCTTTTAACTACGGACCATGTCCTAATTACTTTATCGATGGAAATCACTATGTTTATCATGCCGTGATTTGTTTTAACGTGCCTATCTGATGTGGCTTTTGCCACTATTATTTAAATCAAATTCGGATCCTCGTAGGGCCGCAAACCCTACTTGGATTAGTGTACACCTATGGTAGATCGTGTGCTAGCATACGGGCTGGCCGGTCTAGTGACCTGGTTTGCGGCCGCATTCCTTGTCATGTATTGGAAGATATGGCTAACGTCTATGGGAAAATGACTGATCAGTCGACTTTTACAATGGGAAATGATTTTGAGTGCCTTGGGCCTTTCTAAAGCTAAACCCCGATGGTTACTTACGTATGGCATGATAAATAACAATTTTTTATGAAAATATTTTCGGCATAAGTCCACTGAGTATTTTTATAAGTACTCAGCCCTGCATGTGTTCTCTTTATGTGCAGGTTGAGCGGCGACGAGCGGTTGGCGGTGTTGAGCAAACTAAACAAATTAATAGTATTGTCTTGAAACTCGGAGTGTCGTCGTGTCTTCACACATGACTTCACACTTTCTCTTGGTCGTTTCCGCTGCGATATTTCTTTTACTTATTAGCTATTGGGCTTGAACTTGAATTTGTTCGGTTATTAGATTTTTAAAGTCTTGTTGGATAATGTCAAACTCTTAATCTTTTCCTTGAATATTAATTTCCGGCCCAACTCATTATTTAAACCCGAGTCTTCATCTTGTTTTATACTTAATTACTCATTTAATATGTTGGTCAAACCTTTTTGATGAAACCCTAGCCTATTTTCCTTGTTATATTTAAGTCTGTTTAAGTCGCGATCGCCACATTTATTATATACCCTAGTAAGGCGGTCGTGACAGTTTGGTATCAGAGCCTCAGTTCTTTCCGCTCTGGACCCAAGAGTCTTGTTGAGTCAAAGTCTATTCATATGTAATCTGACAAATTGATAATCATCGAAGGCTCAACACCACGACTCGTCTCCGCCCAACCACGAAGAATGAGGTAACAAGCGTTTCAATAAGTTTGATCTGAACCTGTGAAATATTGGAAAGTGTGATGGGGATATTCCTCTGGTGGAAAATGAAATTATTTCGATGGAAATCGAAGATAATATGATGTCCTTGAAAATGTTGTTTGGAAGTGTGGGATGATGAAAATACATGGATATGAAATTGCTTAATACGACTATGCCAAAAATGATGAATACTGTTGTGCACACCCCGATAAGGAAAAATCAGCGAATATGTGATTGGACCTCTATGGGTTTGGATAGATGAAATTCTAAATGATTGAAATTACATGAATTGTGAAACGTGAAGTATGAGTGTGATTACTTGAT
Source organism: Salvia splendens (assembly GCF_004379255.2). NCBI lineage: Eukaryota > Viridiplantae > Streptophyta > Magnoliopsida > Lamiales > Lamiaceae > Salvia > Salvia splendens. Next base: position 18,638,328 of record NC_056043.1, on the reverse strand, counting down.
TGCACTATGAAACAACACCTGTGGGAAATAAGTAAATACTATGGCTTTTGGAAAAGGTTGTGAAGATACCGGGAGACACTATGAGATTATACAATTGCTTTTGTTTAACAATGAGGCATGATGGCGTTGAATGTGCTGGATATCGAAGCATGATTATGAACTTGTATTAGTTGATGTTGAGATTTTCTATTACGTCCACAAAACTGCAAATTTTACTTGAAGAAAATATATGTTGCTTCCATGAAAATTTTATGCCTAGGCGGTTAAAATTTCATGACTATGAAACTGTGAAATGCAAAGCATGATACGCGTGTAGTTGCGAGTTGTGATTGTGATACAGATGAGCATGAACTGCATGATTTATGAAATGTTATTCCATGGATGATTGATTGACTGAGTGTTGCTATTCACATATATTAATGTACGATGTTTGTTATGTTATGGAACACCAAATGATTCATACGAATAAATGTGTTGATTGTGCAATATATGTATGATGTTTATGTGGTGAAAGTTCATGACCGATGAAGTACGAGGTATCGTATAGAACCACTATTAAAGTGAAATGTGGAACTTTTGAACCCTGTTGCAAACGTAGGAGCCATATGAAGCTTGAGTTAGGTAATGATCAGATATACGTTAAAGTACGAGGCTTCAAGCTATGCTTGAAATTAAAGAGTGCCTAAGAGATAGGCCAGTTTGAACGTGCTAGAACTTAGTTGTAAGTTGACAACTGCAATATCACTTTCCTGAGTGATAAAACCAACGAAAGTATATATTTCGAACTTTGGTGTATCCTCACAATGGCGAGATCATGTCTAAGATCTAATAAAACTATGCAGTCTTGTATACCATGCCAAAGTGGCGATGCGACACAAATACGACGACGTTTACGACACCTTAAGACCACGTGTACAACGACAATGCATTTCGAAAACTACGTAGCATGGCAAGAAGACTTTGAAGATGCGACCATCAAAAATATGTTATTAATTTCGACGATACGATGAATCTCAACTTGGAATCCACGATTTCATAGAACGATGTTACCATGTTCAGGCTCGCGAAAAATGTGCGAGGGAGTGCGACCCTCGTAGCTAGAATGAACGATTTTTTAAATCAACAGTACTTACTTGGATTCTAAGTTCTTTTCGGGACGTTTTGAATAAACATGAGTCCTTGTCTATTTAAACACCTTGGTTGACTCCCAATTTGCAAGTAATGTCCATTATTTTTTTCCCTATATCGAGTCATGACTCACTTGTCTCGAAAGTTTGTGTTTGCCTTTGTAACGTTGGATAGCTTGATTGAGTAGTCTCCTTTGATTCATCATTCATAAGGACAATATTTTGACCTTATGAACTTCCATCATTGAACTTCATTCCTAAGGTTGTTTGCAGTTATGACCTTCAGTATGACCACACCTCCAGACATGTTTTCTTCAAAGGATGGAATATTCTTCTTGGAACTACTAGCTCACCTCTTTATTTTGTAACCATGTATGTGGCAAGTTCTTTCTTGCAGAAGTGAAATTCTTTTTAGCTCGGTTTCACTACATATATTGCTTCATACTCAATGATTTTTTTTCTTTCTGCAACACCAAGTTAAGGCTATCATGTTCTCTTCTTCCTTAACGGGTTGATCGTGTTAAATTTCTGAAAAGTTCCATTCACTTTGAGTTGTCTTTAACAAACCCGCGAACCCATTGATGTGATTTCATCTTTTTCCAATAACATGATGTTGTTGAACCATCATTTGTACTACTTCATGACATTTGTCTATGTATCTAAATCCTGCCGCTACTGATTATTTTATGCCTTGACATGTTTGAACGATATCATTCATTACTGTCCGGAATTTTTGCAAATTGTGATCTAGCAGCCGGCTATGGAATTTGAGAATTTTTGCAGTTTCATCCTGTTTCCATGACCTATCTCATGTTCTTCCGAACTCTCATCAGAAGTAAATTCTCAAATCTCTATGGGTTTTATTTGATACCTCAAAACCATTTAATTCTTAGAATGGACGGGTTGAGTCCAATGGAACTCAATCATTGCATTGTTGTTCTTTTTTCCTTGATTAATTTTGGAGCCTCCCCGACTAAAGACATCCTTAGCAATCTTGCAACAATTTGAAATCTGTTCATATCCAAGTAAGACTGTTGGGACAAATTTCGAATCCTTGATGCTAGAGGTAGGGAAATGCAGTAGTCGACTCGGATATACACAAGGGATAAGTTTCTATAGTCAGACATGCTAAAAAATGACACACCAACCAGAAGCGTCTACATAACCGACGAGATACATATATGAGTGAATGATCGATCGAACGATAAGCGAGTAAAGAATATGAGAAGATGTATTTAAGGTCACCATCGTGCGAGGAAATTGTAGAGGAAGTACAAGCCCCTTCATAGAGTTTATTGCACAAAATAAATATCGTCAACAAGAGAGAACATATGAAAGGTGACGAGAAAGAGCCACGGGATGACGAGACGATCGAGAAAAGAAATGTGTGATAATACCATGAATATTAGAAAATTGTGTGGGAGTTGGAAGACAAAACGAGGAGAGTTAATAGAAATTTTCTTGGGAGAACTTAAGTTAGTCGCTCACAATTTGCAAGTTATGGCGATGGGGGATATCGACGTAATTCTAGGAATGGTTTGGTTAACCACGAATTTTTGCGACGATTCGTTGCAAGGAGAGACAGTTATCTCTGCAAGCCCCGGGGAAGGTACCCACCATATACTATGGAATCTCGATGAACCGGTGAACATCTATCATCTCCGCTCTCCAAGCTAGTACGATGGTAAGAAAGGGGTGTCCCGCCTATCTTGCCTATCTACAAGGAGAGGAGGTAGGAGAAAGGAAAGTGGAAGATGTTGCCGTTGTACGAGAATTTCCCGACGTTTTCCCCAAAACTTTGCCTGGACCACCGCCAGATCGACAACTGGAGTTCACAATCGACCTAGAGCCAGGGTCAGCGCCTGTGTCCAAGGCACCATACCGATTGGCGCCTAAAGAGTTAGAAGAACTCAAGATACAACTTCAAGAGCTTATGGACCTGGGTTTCATTAGGCCCAGTGCCTCACCATGGGGCGCTCCTGTGCTGTTTGTCAAGAAGAAAGATGGGTCGATGAGGATGTGTATCGACTATAGAGAATTGAACAAAATGACCCTCAAAAACAAGTATCCACTGCCGCGGATAGATGACCTATTCGACCAACTTCGAGGAGCTGGAGTATTTTCAAAGATGGACTGGAGGTCGAGATATCATCAATTGATGGTCCGACAAGAGGATGTTTTTAAGACTGCTTTTCGCACTCGTTATGGCCATTATGAGAGTGTCGTGATGCCAGTTTTCATGGACTTGATGAACCGAGTTTTCCACGAGTATCTCGATAAGTTTGTGTTAGTTTTCATCGACGATATATTGGTATACTCGAAGAACGAGGAGGAGCATGGATGGCACCTGCAAACGGTGTTGGAGACGTTGCGGAAGAAAAAGTTATATGCCAAGTTTAGTAAGTGTGAGTTCTGGTTGAATTGAGTGAAATTTCTTGGTCATATTGTGAAGGCTGATGGAATTCAAGTGGACCCAGCAAAGGTTGAGGCTGTACAAAATTGGAAATCGCTGAAAACACCGAGTGAAATCCGCAGTTTCTTCGGATTGGCGGGATACTACCGACGTTTCATCGAGGGATTCTCCAAGATAGCGAGACCCATGACCCAGTAACTCTAGAAGGGGGTAAAAGTCAATTGGACCCCGGAGTGTGAGGCAAGTTTTCAACTTTTGAAGGAGAAACTGACCACCGCGCCAATCTTAGCTGTGCCAGAGCTTATAATGAACTACGTGGTCTACACTGACGCTTCGAAAGTGGGACTTGGATGTGTTTTGATGCAAAACAACAAAGTGATTGCCTACGCATCACGATAATTGAAGCCACACGAGTTGAATTACCCAACCCATGACTTGGAGTTAGCAGCAGTGGTACACGCCTTAAAGATTTGGAGGCACCACCTCTACGGAGTTCGATGCGAGATCTTTACGGACCACAAATGCCTAAAATTTTTTTTTTCTTCGAGCAAAAGGATTTAAACATGCGACAATGAAGATGGCTCGAATTGGTGAAGGACTACGATTGTGGCATCAATTACCACCCTAGCAAGGCAAATGTAGTGGCAGATGCCTTGAGCCGGAAGGGTCATTCCCAACTGGCCACGTTTCTCACCAAAGAAGAAAGCCTGGTCCGCGAGCTTAATAAGATGCATTTGGAACTGGTGAGAGCACCTGAAATAGTGAAAGCGCGAATCGCCACTTTAGTTGTTGAACCTGATCTAAGGACGAGAATTATTAAAGCACAACGGATGGATGCGAAACTAGAGGAGATTCGTGTAGAAGTGCGAACCGGCGAATCTGGAAACTTTCGTGAAGAAGACTCTTACCTTCAAAGGACGACTATGCATACCGGACGTCGAGGAGCTCAAAAACGAAGTGATGAGCGAAGCACATGAGACTCCTTACACCGCCTACCCAGGAAGTGCGAAAATGTACCGAGACTTGAAGAAGTCCTTTTGGTGGAACGGTATGAAGAGGGATATAGCGGCATTTGTAGAGCGCTGCTTAGCCTACCAACAGGTGAAGTCTCTACATCAACGACCCTACGAAAAATTGCAACCACTAGAAATTCCCGAGTGGAAATAGGAGCACATCGACATGGATTTCGTGATGGGTTTGCCAAGGACTCTTAAAGGGAACACCGACATTTGGGTAATTATAGACCGACTCACCTACCGATTCCCGTAACGCATGGATCGAGCAAGCTAGCTCAGATCTACATACAGGAAATAGTGCGGCTGTATGGAGTCCCAGTGACGATCACGTCTGACCGTGACCCGAAATTCACATCAAGATTTTGGATCAGCCTACAACGTGAGCTAGGCACTCGACTGAACTTCAGCACAGCGTTTCACCTGCAGACGGTCGGACAATCCGAAAGAACGATCCAAACCCTCGAGGATATGTTGAGAGCCATGATGTTAGATCGAGGAGGAAGTTAGGAGTCCGCACTACCACTAATTGAGTTCGCCTACAACAACAGTTTCCAGGCAACGATAAACATGGCGCCGTACGAAGCCTTGTATGGAAGAAAGTGTAGATCGCCGCTCTTTTAGGACGAAGTTAGAGAACGAAGAGTACTTGGACCTGATGCAGTTAAAGAAAACGATTAAAATTGTTCAACAAGTTCATGAAAGGATCAAAGAAGCTCAGGATAGACAAAAGTCGTACGCGGATGTCCGACGAACTGACTTGCAATTTCAAGCGGGCGACAAGGTCTTTCTCAAGGTATCCCCGTCGAAAGAGATAACGCGTTTTGGTGTCAAGGGAAAATTGAAACCGCGATTTATTGGGCCTTATGAAATCCTCGAAGGAGTGGGTCCTGTTGCGTACCGACTGGCGCTACCTTCAAGCCTTGGAAACGTGCACAACGTCTTTCATGTGTCGCAGTTGCGGAAATACGTGTTTGACCCAAAGAACGTGTTTCACTACAAAAAAGTCACGTTGAACCCGGACTTGAGCTACGAGGAGAGACCCCAAATGACTTTAGACCGAAAGGTCCAGAACGTGAGAAATAAACCGGTTGCTTATGTGAAGGTACTTTGGCGAAACCACGGGCACGAAACCGGTTGTTTGACCCAAACCGGTTGTTTCTATTAATGTGGATGTTGAATGGAAATTTCCTTTATGGAATTTGATTTTCTATGGGTTTGAGTTAACGATGTGAAACTAATTGTTGAGAGTTATGTGGAATAATATGATATGTTTCCAATGCGTGAATTAAATTAAATGGGATCATGCATATATTTCTGGCCATTTTAATTGGAATTTTCGGCCCTCCTGTGCATTGGAAACAATATTTTCTTTCTGGGATTTAACTAATTGTTTTGGGATATTTATCCAAATTAAATCCACACCAACTTATCCCCATGTTATTCTACATAAAATTTCGACCTCTTGCCCACTTCTTGGCATTTTCGAAATCTTCTAATAATTAGGAGAATGAATTATTTTGTAGATTTAATTGGTACTTTATTTATTTCCTTCCTTGAATCCAAAATCCAATTGAAAATCTCCATATCCTATTTCAATTAGGATTTGACTCCTTCATTCCTTAAAACCTCATAATTTTCGCCCATATGCCTTTCAATTACTTGTGGGATTAATTTATTTGGTACCTATTTTGTGGGAGTCTTTTCCTACAAGAAATTATCAAATTTAAATCCTATTCCTATTTGATTTGAGGATTTAAGTATTTTTCCTTGATTACTCCCATTATACACGCCCCTTTTTATTTCCCCACTTGGAGATGCTTGAATTATTTTGTTACCTTATTTATGAGATACTCAATATCTTTTTACCTATTTTGTGAGTATCTTTCTCTCCAAGTATATACCAAATCAATATCTATGCCATTTAAAGGGCATAATTTTTGAAAATCCCTCCCCCTTCAATACACGCCTATTTTGCTAAAATTGTTGGATTTATTCATTGACCTCAATATTATTCTCCCACAATTTAATTATTTTATTTAAGTGTGGAATTAATGCTTGAGTATAAAAAAAAGCCCTAACCCTAATCTTCATAATACACGCCTCTTTTCCTCCCTCTCCTCCCACACGTTTTTTTTTCCTCTCCCCTCTCTCCCAAGTGCTCCAAATCAATCCTTCATTGTTGCTTCGATTTGGAGTTGTAAACTCAAGATCCGTTCGCACCAATTGTCTTTTCTACCGATTGTTTTCAAGAGAAAGGAATAATTTTTTATCCACCTTTCCCCTTCTTATCAATGAATCCATGATTTTGAACCCCTCATGCATATAGTGAGTGAAGAATCGTAAATCTAAGAATTTAATTGGTTGGGAAGGATGGTTGCGCAAGAATGTTTGTGTGTGTGCGTGTATGTACGTGGGTGTGTGAGTGTGTGAATGAATCATTGGTGAATGTTATGTGTGATTAGGAAAGCATGGGGGTAATCTCGTCTTTGAAGCATGAATATGTGTTTGAAGCGTGAATACGTATGTGTGAATGTATGATAGACGAACTAGGGTTTGTGAATGTTGAACATGAAAACTATTATGTTCGGACAGTAGGTTCCGACTGGTTTTTGACTGATCAAACGATCTTAGTTTTACGTGAATATTTAACTGGATGAAGTTTTAGATGTCTTCTTTGTTGTGTCAAAATTTCAGCTTCTTTTGATGACAGATGAATTTATACCGAATTTTTCAATTGAACTGCGTAGTCCTGCCAGAAATTGTGTATCGACCAGTGAGTTTCGTTTTTGTTTTGACTGATCAAAAGATATGATTTTGTGGGGAATTTTAACTGGATGAACCTTGATGTGTCTACTGGGTGGTGACCAAATTTTAGCTTCATATGATATCGGACGGAATTTTAATGACTTTTACAAAAAGACTGCGTTGTTCTGCCAGATTCTGGTTTTGTTGAAATAAGTTTTGTTGATAAGTTTTGAGTGAATTACATGATACATGTGTGAATAAGGAACGTATCCTATGATGTGGCTATGTGTTGCACGTTATTTTAAGTGATAAGGCATATTTCATGCATTGGTTTATGGGTAAAATGTGTACTACTTGATCGGTTTATCGCGCAAAATAAGTGTTAATTGTGCATAAATGCCGCTTGACCAAGCAACGAAGCCAAACTGATCAAGCAAGTACAATCGGTGGAAATGGCCAATAAATCAGGGGAGTTGATCAAGGGGAGTAATCAAGCAGTTAGGTAGGGGCCGCTGGCTTCCAGAAGAAGGGCAAGTGAGGAAATGAGCTGGATGTGGCGCACCATTCTGTTATCAAGGACATTGTTCTAGAAGGGGACACGTGCTGGCATATGAGTCGCAAGGACGGAGCTGAGTCATGAATCTGTTACTCAAAAGCGTCGACATTCTAAAAGGAAAAGCACGTAGCAATCAATGAGTCGCTCATCCTCAGCGTGAGTGAATATTCCCTGTCAAGATCGTTATCCAGCTGGAGGGCGAGTAGAGCTTATAAATAGAGGATGTGCCATCACAAGAAAAGAATCTGATCCTTTACTTTCCGTCTAGTTTAGCTTAGTTCAGTTCTCTAGCTTAGTTCAGTTCACTAGATAGCTTAGCCTAGCTTAGATAAAGTGTTGCTTAGTTAGAAAGGGCGATTGAAGAAGCGCTACAGAATACTTGTTATCTGTCAGTGTATTCTGAAGTTTCCCGCCGAGATTCTTCTCGGTTTTACTTGCTTTCGTAGTTTCCCAAAGTGTTAGCTTAGTTTAAACTTCTCGCTATACTGTTCTCAGTTTTAGTTTAATCAAAGTTATTTCGTTTTCATCCTCGCATTTATTGTTACGTTTTCGCCTGCAATTGACTTGACCCAGTAGTTAAAATTACCTTGATCAAGTCAACAAGTTTAATTCTGCCTAGAGTAAAATCAGTAGTTAAAAACTCTCAAGTTAAAGCGTGGCAGCAGCCAACCCCCTGTTCACTACTCACACACTCGACACACCAACTTCTCTGTGGGATCGACCCTGAACTTGCCGCTTTACGGTTAAAGTAGTGCAAAATTGAGAGTTTACAAATTACTTTGGTAGGAAACGAGCGAGAGCGAGTTTGCATCGATCAAGTGGCAACGACATTTGCTAACTGATCCAATCGGTTCGGTTATCTTCAATATAACTTGGTCCGAATTCGCGCCCCTCTCGTGGTCCTTCCAGTATGCTAGAGGGTTCGTTTTGTTTATGTTGGTGAACGTTTGGGATGGGCAATATGAGAAAAACGATGAAAGGAACGACAGGGCATGCATGATGAATGTATTGATGGAAAGACTGATAGTGTTATGGTGTTGACAAGGGTTGTTGTGCTTACGTGGGTACCAAGAGCAAGGGTTGCATTAAGGTGTGAATTGTGTGTATAAGCAAGCGAGGTGGGCTTTCTTTTACTAAACTTTTTTACGCTTTCAAAAGTATGATACGGTATTATAAAGGTGGTTTAAAGTGTTATGTCATGCCATGATTGTTTTGATGTTGAGATTGTTGCATGATACCTAGTTCGTTTGAGCTTGCTCCGTTAGGCTATAGGGCTGTGTTAAACGAATTTGGGTCTGAGTAGGGCCGCAAACCCTATCAGGCTGTGTACACTGGTGGGATCGGGAGCCGTCCGTACTAGTCGGCCGGTCTCGTGGGCGAATAGTGTGGCCACACTTTCGTCGCACTATGGTAAGAGGATGTGATTGTTTGATTGATGAGAAAGTTGGGAGATTATTTTGACTGGCTAGTCTACGAAACTGTTTTTGTGATACTCGATGATATTTCTTTTCGAAATGTAAAAACTCGAGTTCACTATGGTATGGGTGACATAACTTTTATCAACTATTTTAGCGTGTGCCCACTGAGTATATCAAGTACTCAGCCCTGCATGTGTTTTCCCTATGTGCAGGTTGAGCGGGATGTTGCGGCGGATGTTGAGTCGAGCCTTTAGATTTCTCGGATGCGTCGTGTCTTCATACATGGGCGTCATCCTATGACTCTCTCTAGATACTTGATTTCCGCTGCCTTGTCGAAATTACTTTCTTTCTAAAAGTCTTTCATTTTTCCCCACACTATGTTATGACATTATTTACCTTGAGACATTAATTCGTTGTTTAACTATTCGATAGACCAAAATATTTCTTTTGGAAATTTATTTAAGTTTCATAATAAATGTCGACCTTTATTGTTTTTCCCATAGTCACGATTTCCCCGTCTTTACTGTCCTTAGTGAGGGCGGGCGTGACACTGACCGTGTTAACTTAAAGTGAACGTCGCCCATAATCGATCTACTAAAACAAAGACTTAGACTTTGTTAAGAGTTGCTTATACATTTAAATATGCAATAAATATTCATTAAATGTAAAACATAACAACATTACGACAAAAATAATCTGTTTTATTCCTTGGAAATAAAATAAGAGTTTACAGTATTCAATCACTCAAAAGGTGATTTCTAGTATACAAACTCTAACAGCAACTTGGTCGAGCTGAGTTGGTCGAGCTGAGTTGGGCTCGTTGCTGGGCTATAGCATGCACGAGGTTGGAGTCCCTATCAGTAACCCTGTAGCAAAACGAAAATTACTTTTTGAATTTCATAAAATTACAATTAAATCCATTTTATTGTGTGTATTTTAAAATTGAGCAATAATATGTGTACCTTATTTATGGAAACTTGTTGTCTGCAAAAGGTTTTAGAGGAAGAAGATATAGAACAGAATGGGGGGAGAGCACCGAATGCAGAGAGAGGGAAAAAGAAGAGAATATGAACGACAATTCAGTTTAGGTTTTCTTTTAATAGATCTATTTATATTTAAATGAGTTTTAGTACTGCACTTTAATTTAGGTTTTCATTTAATAGATCATTAAAAATTTAATTTTTATTTAAATGAATTTATGTACAGTAATTAATAAGGGAGTGTATATTTTCAATCAATTAAAATTCATTTTATAATATATTTTAGATAAAATTTTTATTATTATTTAATAATTTGTAATATTATGCCACGTGGTATAGTATAAATATTATCGGGACATGGCTGTGTACGTAAACATGAGTATTGGACTGTTGTGGTGCATGTGAAAAGTGAGGAATTACTATAAATGGACACACAAAAGTAATAGAGAATATCATACTGCACTGATCAATTAACTACCAGATCTGCAGAAAAAGTTGAGAAAGTAAAAAGACAAAAGGTAAAAGGTGGCTAAAAGCATAAAGTGGTCCCAAAATCAGATCATGAAATTGTCTTCCTCACCAAGTAATACAAAGTGCAGATCAAATGAAGGCTCCATTAACAAAGCTTGAGTTAAATTTGCTAATATTATCTGGAATTAAATTTGGAATCTAGACGACTAGACATGCAAATCCTAAGTTTACGCAGACTGCCTAGCATGCAAGGTGACAGAAACTAAGCAACAACGAATCCCATACATTTTCGTGGAGTTAAACCAATCAACAACTTGTAATAATCGCACAATAACCAGATCTAGCCTACGAGATAAATCATAGCTTACAATTAACAGAATCAACGTGAAATCACTAGATCTAACTAACTAGGCAGAAAGTAATAAAACCATAACTAAAATTCGAGAGGAAACAAACAACAACTTCATTATAAAACGAGATTCAAAGCATACGATGTTCAAACAAGAAACTAGTTATGATCCATGTCGAATGCAAGCAAAATAACACGAGTTTAAACTACGAGAAACTTAAAATCAAGCGGTAAAGATTGTTTGGCTCCTCGGAGCGATGAAACAGTGGATCTTCTAACTACTATGGCTGGCTGGAACGGCGGCGACTCCCCTTCGGCGGATGGCCGAAGTCTTCAGGTAAATGTTGGACTAAGAACGAGGAATGACAAGTAGTGGAGCTAGCCTCCAACTGTGGAATTGGAACCTCCAAAAGTCTCTCTCTTTCTTCATGTGACCTTCTATTTATAGGGCTGCCTCTTTATGTGAAATGTCGTCCTTGCCCCTCAAATAGTTGGTCATTTCCTAGTAGTCCTTCATTCTCCATCTCGAGCTATGTGGCATGCATCCTAATCAGTATTGCACTCCTCCAGAGTCCTTTTTACCTGAGTCACTTCGACACATTTCTTCTTGACTGGTACCTTAACCAGCACACTTTAGCAACTTTCTTGCACATAATATACAGTTAAGCCCATCATACTGACCAGTAACCAAGGCATAGAATGCGACTTATCAAGGACCCAGATATTCAGCTTCCATTTTGGAGTCCGCGATGCACTTATACTCCAAAGTCCTCCACGTCACAACACCACATTCTAATGAGAACACATAGCCATATGTAGCTTTTCTCAAGTCCCAATTTAGTATGAAGTCTAGATCGATATACCCCATATGGCAGAGCTCGGATGCCTGTTAAACTAGAGAATATCGTTAGTCTTTTTCAAGTGCTTTAGTTTGTTTTTTACTCTTTAGTCGAGGTCAGACTATCTTGCTACCATGCCCAGGGAAAAGTAAATATATGTCCTAGTACACATCATGAGGCTTCCAACTGCTGATGCATATGGAATCCGTCTCATTCCCTCTTTCTTGAGAAGGATAATTCTATGTCCAAAAAGTAGAAAATCTTTCATTGAATTTTTAATGATAAAACGCTTAAACATTGTATTGATATTGGAATAGGATTTTTTTAATAGTCACAACATTATTTTATGGAGATCTCAAAAAATCTTGATTCCTAAAATGTCTCCAGCTTTTTCCATATCTTTCATCTCAAATTAAGTAGACAACCCGTTTCTCATGTCAGATAATATGTTGTTACTATTGCCAAACAATATGATACATCAACATAGAGTGACAAGAATATCAATAAACTCCAATGCCGCCCAACCCGTACTCTTCCAGTTTGGGGCCACCACAACCTATCACCCACCACTCTAGCCCAACAACAACGACCCAAAACCCACAAATCTCTTTCTTTTGCCAAAATACAAAGATAGTAATTAAAAAGATTTAAATGGGTGTATTGAAAATTTGAAATGAATAGCATTTTCACTGAATATATAGCCTACCTGGGCAGGGCATCTCTTTGTTTAGTAGTACTTGAAATGACTTTGTTGGCGTCACGGTCCTTCCTACTAAGTAGGTTAGCAAATTTAATTTTCTTATGCACACAACTCTTGTCATGGCACTCCCCAAATCCAATGGATATCATAATCGAAACACGTGTTCCATGATCTAGATATTTGCTTGAATCTATAAATGGACTTCTTAAGCTTCCAGACCATGTGCTCCTTGCCTTTGACGACATACCCTTTGGACGCCTCTGCTGTACTTCTACTTTTGATAAGGATGGAAACAAATTCTCCTCTCGGGCAAGGGATACAAAGGTCACACAAGGTTCTCTCTTGAGTCTTTACAAGTCATTATCTCTGGAATGTTATTTAACGAAGATCAATTACAAAATGTTCTTTCATTCTTCTAAGCAAAATGTCATCGTTTCGGTGAAAAAGAAACAAATACACTATCATTTCGTAATAGAAAACGCAACTCGGATCATATTTGACACTACAAAGTTGGTAGTTGAATGAATCATTAATTAAAGGAGTATTATCAATAGTTTAGTAAGAAATCACTTTATAGCAATATGATTACAAGAAGTTGAAAAAAGTATTCTATGAGAAACCTAACAAAATAATTATCTTCAGTGACACCTACCACATATCCTACTACTTTAAACACATCAATTACACAGTTAAAAAACATATCCTACTATACTTCAATTCTTCAAACACAGTAAAAAGAGATGCAGCTGATGTTAGGACACAGATATCACCATTGATACTTGGCCGCAACAAGAACTTCCTCGTAGTTCTGTGCCGCATTGTCCCAGCTCAGATCTCTCAACATACCGCGTTTCTGCAGCCCCTCCCAGCTCTCTTTGTACTCGCGATATGTCAAGAAACAGTTCCCCAGAGCGTGTATCAGCTCGTCTTTCTCTGCTCGGGAGAATGTCCATCCGAGCCCTGATTCCTCAAATGGGTTGAAGGGCTGCACGGTGTCCTTTAGCCCGCCCACAGCATGCACGACCGGGATCGTTCCATAACGCATTGCATAGAGCTGATTCAGACCACATGGCTCGAACCTCGACGGCATCAGGAGTATATCCGCACCAGCAGTTATCCTATGAGCCGTCTTCACAGAGAAGCCAACCCATCCTCTCACCTTGTTGTAGTGCTCTCTCTCGAACTTCCTCAGCAGCTCCTCGAGATCGTGCCTACCCGTGCCCAGCATCACCAGCTGCACGTCCTGTCCCATCATCCATGGCACTGCTTCAGCTATCAGATCAACGCCTTTTTGATTGTCGAGCCTCCCGATGAAGCCAATCACTGGAACATCTTCACGTATGGGCAGCCCTAGCTCCTTCTGCAGTGCTGCTTTGCACTGAGATTTGCCTATTTGCAAGGTGTCGACGGAGTAATTAACATACCCGTCAGACTTAAGGTGAATGTCCACCTCAGGGCTCCATTCTTTTGTATCAATCCCGTTCACTATTCCACGTAGCTTCCAGTCGTTCTCATTAATAATTTGGTGTAGACCCCAGCCACCTTCAGAAGTTTTTAGCTCCCAAGCGTATCCGTGACTAACTGTAACAATACGATCAGCAGTTTTAAGACCTGCAGCAAAGATGTTGAAGTGTTCTCCTCCAACTGGATCGTACAATTTGAATACGTCGAGATAGTGAGGTGGAAGATCCACGATGTTGAAATCATCGACAGGACCACGACCCTACTTCCATAAAAATGTTAATTTAGAGGCCATCTACTGGAAAACAGTTTCATACAAACAAATGTGAATTGCATTAACCCCTTATTTCATGGGTAAAAAGTAGAATCTGAAAGCCACTAAAAAGACTATAATGTAGAAGGAACGAACCTGATGAGCTATGTTATGAATCACGAGGACAGATCTCGCATATTGCATTAAACCATTGTCCCTATAGTATGCCTTAAGGTAGACGGGCAGCAAGGCAGTGTGCCAATCATTAGCAATGAATGCCAAATTTCCATCTCCATAGCAAACTCCACCGCAGGGAACATGCCAAGGCACCTGCAGTTTACCGTCTTTGTAAATCATATACTCTCCCCACCCCAACCACCATATGGCATGCTACCTTTGCCCTTTATTAGATAAAGGGAGATTAACAAAGATGTATTATGCGGTTGCAAACATGTGTAAAGTGGTCATTTAAAGGACTAGAGTTATCATAAAATGTTTCCTGTGAGAACACTAGCATACAATGCCTATACTACACTTAATTGGTGATACCTCGACAGCTGCTTTGCAGAACAACACCATGCGCTTCAGAATATCCTGCAAGAATGAGTAAAATAGAGATTATATTAGAATGTTAGCAATTAGAATATATCTACGTATAGCATGCATGAAGAAATCAGAATCTGACGCTTCTAGCAGAGCATAACAAAATTGTAAGGAACTACTCATTAATCTAAAGTTTCCAAAAATGGATATTTAGTTCTGTCAAAAGCATATAGCCCTAGAGTTCCCTGTCATCAAGAAAAGAATACTATTTTTGCAGAATTCAACTAAAAATTAATGAGAAACTTACCGAACGAATTCCTCCATATATATTGTTCCCTATATTCCGAAAGAGAGGGTTATCAATAAAAACGAAATCGACACAATCGATGTAGGCATGGAAGTAATTAACTTCAAAATCCTGCAAAACATCATGATGTCATACAACTATATAAAAAGGTTTAAATTGAATATTCGTAACTTACTTGACCATCTACTTGATATCTCTTCCTAACACCTGAATCTTGAGCTTCAACATAATCACCATAGCGAGGTACAACAACCTGTCAGTGACCCGTGGGCCGGGGTGAAAAGGCAGAAATCAGTTTAAAACTCTCTGCCATGTAGAATAATGTTTTTCTATATTTAATAAAGGAAGGACTATAGTTAACTTAACCTCTCTATCTCTCTCGCTCTTCCTCAGTCACACACACACACACCCCACAATCTTGACCATATACAACTTGCCAACGGTAGTTTGCAATGACAAAATAACTCAGATATAACAGAGATAATCAGGTGCCTAGATAACAATCTGGAACGATATATTGCTCAACTATACAAACTTTTGTTTACTAAAAGCCATAATTATAGACTGGATTAAGTTTAATTACTACATGGCTTTCTCAATGAAGAGTTACCATGACTCTGTGCCCACGCCTAGCCAAAGCCTTAGGTAAAGATCCAGCAACATCTCCAAGCCCACCTAAGGAAAAATATTCATAAATTAGTATCAAGTGACATTGAGAAAGCAGAGGACACATCATATATATATTCGTGTATGTGAAAATCTCTTGTGAAGACTGAAGAATGACGGTTTAATATATATCTATATGTTTTATTTGAGAATTCATTGCAGAGCATATTGGATGACAAAAATCTAAGATATGGTGTATTTTATCTATAGAAATAGGAAGCTTGGAATATGTCCCTTTAGGCCTTGTTACGTTATTTAATTCTTCCTAAGTCAAAATTCTCATGAGCGATAATATCTCTACTCTTAAGGAAAGTATACCCCATCAAAATATTTCAAACAACTCAGATAATGATTACCAGTCTTGACCCAAGGTGCACATTCTGCAGCAACAATTATCACATTCATTACATTGGCCCCAGCCAGTGGAGGGGGGTTAGCATCTTCGTTCGTGGGATCTTCAGCTTTAACATTTCCATTCTCGGGGTTTGATTTTCTTGCATCTTCATGTTGCTCCTCTTCCTTCCTTGATGATTTTTCAAGTATGATCGATGTCTTTATTGTAGTATCCTTGGACTTTCCATCTGAATCTTCTTCAGTATAGGTATTTGTACTAGACGTTATCACCTCAGCACTATATTTTGACTCATTGTAAAAACTATTACTTGACGAAGGCTGTGGTATAGGCGGTGCAGAGGATTGCCATGGCATTTTTGGCACTTCCTTAGATTGGACACCCCAAGAGCTATCAGCTTTCGTCTGCTTTGTGGGACTAGCATCGAATGGAACTCGATTAACAGGAAGGTCATTTCCATTTTCTGTTGCATATGTAACCAACATTTCAAATGATATAAAAATATCATTCATTCATTTCATATTTGGGCCCTGACTCACATAATTACCTTCAGATTTTGTAGCAGAATCAAGATTGGAACTATATGCTTTGAATTGTTTAAAGTGACTGGCATTTCCATTAGCGGGAAGATTGTTTCCAAGTTGTGCAACAATATTTTTAGTAGAGATGAAGCTTGAAATGCATTTACCGGGAATGGACAGTGCATATTCATAGGAATGGGAGCTTATAGTCCTGATTAATATAAATACCTTCACTTTCAGCCGAAGCTTCGTCACTGGAAATAGTGACCTTACTCTCCTTATAAGGCTGTTCGCCACCTTCAGGGTCGATTAAGGTATTTTTAATCGATGAAACCAATCTCTTCCTTTCAGCAATCTGAAAAACGGAATCATATAGAGGCACAACTTTTCATTAGACCAAAATAGTACTCCCTCCTTTCCACCATAGTAGAGTCATTTATAGAAGACCGTTCATCAATAATGAACATCATTTCACTCTCAATGAATCCAAAGTAATATTTTCCGATCAAGTATTACTACAACTAGATGATTTCCTTTTTAAAAGAAGGAACCTCAATGCAAAAGGATATCTCTACTTTGCAACAGAACAAAAGCAAAAAGGATTCCAGCAGAATATGAAGAGATTCAGTAAAGATACAGTATTACATGAAAAATGAAAAGTAGAAACATAGCGCAGACACGTGTGGAAATAGAATAAATGTACATTAAAAATTTGAAGAAATGGAAAAAAAAAAAAGAACCTGTTGTAAAAGGTCCTTTTGTATAGCGAGAACCTTTTTGCTCTTCTCAATCGTGGCCTGCAAACTGTCCTCCGCCTCATCCTCCGCTGAAGCAGCCTTTACACGCTGTCTGCCCAAACTCCGACGTCTGCTGAGAAGATCCACCGACGAATTGTTCGAAAATCCAGGTGAATTGCAATCCGCAATTCCCCCAACTTTCCTCGGCCTGTAGGCTAGTACAGAGATCAATGGCCGATGACGATTTGCGAGTGTGGAACCCTCCAATCCCGTGGGGAAGGATTTTATCGACGCCATTAAAGTGTTTGACTATTTGCCTCAACGAAATCACACTCTGATTCTCCGTTGGAAAATGGAAATTGAAAAACACCCAAATGAGGAAACCAATCAAGAATCCTTGCAATGAAGAACTAAACGCCAAGGGGAATTAGATTGGCGATTTCTCTGTATCAATTGCTTGTTCGAAGCAGCAATTTCAGTGAGAGGTTGAGTTTTAGTTGGTCTGCTCGAATTATTAATACTATTAGCTTGAGGTTTTAGTTGATTTTGAGGTCACCATCTCATCCCTCGCTAATAACACGTGGGGAATATAATCCCATCAAATCCATCACATAATCTTTATTCAAAGAGGGACTCTCTTTCACTTTCGTAACTAAATGATACTGATCTTTATTTTATATCATTTTTTATATCCATGACAAAAATAATCATAAGTATCAAACATGTAATTTTTTTATTATAAAGGATATTTTTTAAAATTTCAATTAAATAGTACCAAACACGTGATTTTTTTTCTTCCTTTCTTATTTCTTTTTCTCTTTTTTAGCTTCTTCTTCTTTCTTTTTTCTTCATTTTCTTCTATCTTTTTAGTATTTTATCATCTTTTCTTCTTTCTTTTTTCTCCTTAGTTTGTGTTTCCTCTTTTTTCTTTTCTCTTCTTTTTCTTCTTTCTTTTTTATATTTTATACATACCTCTAATTGCATTTATGATATAAATCAAGAACAAAATACTTAATTAAATTAATTATTTAAAGTAATTAAATCAATTAAATATTTTTTATTAAATTATTTTATACTCATTTTATAGTTGAAACAACTAACTAAAAATATTCAACTCTTTATATTGAATACAATTCACAATTTTAAATTTTTATTAAGAATATATTGATTAGTTATTAATTTAATAAAAATAATAATAATATTAATTATTATTATTATTAATATTATATAATGATTCATAATATAAATAATTAAACTATAATTATTTATTAATTACTACTAGTTTTTAGTATTATTACAATAATATTATTATAATAATTAAATATAATTATAACTATAATTATAATTAAGTATATTTGAATGATATTAAAAAATATATAAATTACTAATTTATAATATCAAAATAATAATATTAATATTGATTAATAATAATAGTATAAAGAGTGAGGAGAATGAGAGAAGATATTATAATATCAGTTTTGATACTAGTTTTGTGTATGCCCAAAATATCCTCTATGACATAAATGGGAAAAAATATTTGTTTAGAGGGTATTTTGGGGTGAAAATGTTATCAGGTACCAAAAATGTGATTTATAGGTACCAAAAACGATATAAAATAAAGATCAAGTACCATTTGTGTGCGAAAGTGAAAGATCAGGTACCATTTATGTAGTTCACTCTTATTTAAAAGCTTCTTGAAAGTTACTCCATCCGTCCATATCCACATTGTTTAATTGCACGAAATTTTAAAAAAAGTTGTTAGATAAAGAAGAGAAAAAAATGTAATTAAATATTTTAATAGTGAGAGAAGAATTTATTTCATACATAAAAAGTGAACATCTTGAGTAGAATAAGCTAAAAATAAAAGGGAGATGTGTTGAATGAGACGGAGAAAGTACTAACTACTACTTCCTCCATTTCATAGTGGTGAAGACATTTATTTGTGACACGGAGATTAAGAAAAATGTGTAAAAAGATAATATAATAGGTGAATAGAAAAAATAGAGATAATAAAGTAAGAGAGATGAGAAAGTAAAAGTGGTAACATGTGTTACTTTTTACTAAAAATGAAATTACTCTACTATTATGGAATACCCAAAATGAAAAAAAATGACTCTACTACTATGAAACTGAAGGAGTACTTTTTTTTATATTTATAAAAAGGGAGATTTATTTTTGTTAAATGAACCCTTAAATTTCACTAATTCATTCAACAAATATTTTTAATATAAAACTAATACTCCATCCGTTCCATAAAAATAAGTCATATTTCCTTTTTTACCAGTCACATACAAATAGTCCATATCCATTTATTGTAACTTTTTTCTCCTTCTTTTTTACTTTATCATTTATGGCCCACCATACACACACACACACAATTTCAACTACCTTTTCTCCTTCTCTCTTACTTTATCAATCACATATTAAAACTCGTGCCAAACTCAAATGACATATTTCTATGGGATGGAGGGAGTATTAAAATTGTAGACCCCATAATCCACGAATACTACTTCTATCTTACTTTCTCCTTCTCACCACAACTAAACAACTTACCACTATACTACTTCTATCTTACACCCTCCGTCCTTCCACAAGTGATCAACTTTCCATTTTGAATTGTCCACCACAAGTGATCAATCTCCTTTTTTGACTAAAAATAAAACTTCAACTCTCTCTTACTTTATTCTATCTCTTTATTTATTCTTTCATTCTTATTTTTTCCCCTCTCATACTTTACTTTCTCCACTTTAACTCAATATATACTCCTATTATTTTCTTAAATCTCGTGTCCAAAAGAAACCCATCACTTGTAGTGAGGCGGAGGGAGTACTTTTCTTACTTTTCCAATTGCACATTAAAACCCGTGTCATACACAACTAGAGATGCCCACCGGTTCCGGTTCCGGCGGTAACCGCCGAACCGGAACCGGCACCGTGGCCATTTTCCCGAACCGGAACCGTCGGAATTCGGGTCGCGGTCCGGTTCAGGTTCAAGGTATTTCGAACCGGAACTGTCACCGAACCGGCGGTTCCGGACGGTTCGGAACCGACGGTTAATCGGCGGAACCGCCGGTTCGGGCGCGTATATCAAGGCATGGGGGATGGGGCCGACGGCGGCAGCTTTTTAGCTGAAAAACCGGCCGGTTCCGGCGGTTTTTGGGACGTGAACCGGCGGTTAACCGCCGGTTCAGTGGTATCCGGTTGCGGCGCGAGACACGAGGAGACATGGCGCAACTTTTACAGACGGTTTCGTTGACCGAACCGGCGGTTTTGTCCCAGAAACCGGCGGTTTTGCCCGGAAACCGGCGGTTCCGGTGGTTTTCCGCCAAAAACCGCCGGTTTTCCGAAAATACAAATTTTTTTTTTCAAATTTCAAATTCGAATTCTTCCATTCCCCCCCCCCATTTTTATCTATAAATACCCCCTCTATCCCTATTTACATTCACCCCACTCTTGTGTTAATAAGAGTTTCTCTCTTCAATCTCTCAATTCTCTCTCTTTGTCTCCAATTTCTCATTTGTGCTATTGTGCTTCCATTTAATTACGCAAGTGCTACTCTTATTACGCATTGTTATACACTTATACTTGTTCCCGTAGTTCTATAAGTTGTCTTCCTTTCTCAATTGCTAAAACAAAAAAAATATATTATTCCATATTTCTACATTTCTACATAGCAATATGTCTTCATCCCGAGAAGGTCGTGTTGATAAGGGAAAGGGAAAGGCCAAGAGGCCATCTCGGAGATCCGTTATTGATGAAATTTCTCAAATGAACATGGATGAGTGGCAGGTTAATATTTATTATCTACTAATTTAATTAATTTTGAATTACATTACATTATTGTTCATAATTTTATTTTGTATTTACAATACAAATATTATTTTGTAGGCTCGAGAAGAGCAAGATGTGGCACATGCTATTGCTCTCTCTCGCTCTCAATACCAAGGCGATGCTTATGTTGGTACCGGTAGTGGTGCTCCCGGTCGCGGTGCCTATTCCCAACAAAGTCCAACCCCTGTGAATGTTGATGAAGACGATGATGATGATGATGATGACGAGGAGGAGGGGGAGGAGGTAGAAGAGGTTCAAGAAATGCCACCCCCACCACCACCAAGGAGTCGGCGTGGTCGTAGTCGTGGTCGTGGACAACCTCCTCAACCTCCTAGACCAGCTGAAAGGTCTTTAACCTCAAACATCATGGTGAAACATTTCAAGAAGGTACAAGATAGTAACGATCCTAACACTTATAATGTGTATTGCAACTATTGCGAAAACGTATACACATTCCGAAGGGGTGGAGGATACGGTACATTTACCCGTCACATGGAGAAAGCGCATCCGGTCGAGTTTGGTATCGCTCCAACCCAAACTCAACTCAACTTTCAACATGGAGTCGGGACCGGGAGTGGGACGGGTTCATCCCAAACATCAGGTACGTGTAGCAATACTCTTTTGAAATATGATCACAAAAATGCTCTTAATGTGATGTCTAGATTTGCCGTTATGAAACATTTTCCATTCAATGCTTTTGATAACGATGCTTTTGAGTCGAGTATGCGGCAAGTTTATAATGCTGCTGCAAGAAAATTGAGTCGAACTTCAATGACTCGAGCCGTTGTTCGACAATGCATGGAAAAGAAGGCGCAATTAGGTACGTTTATTATTAACTTAGGGCATAAAGTTTCTATTTGTTCTGATGTGTGGACTGATTGTTTTTGTAAAAATTCGTATATGGGCATCACTGTGCATTTCGTTGATCATAGTTGGACTTTAAACAAACGTTTGATTGCATTTCGGGAATTTCCTGCACCACACACTGCACAAGCAATTGCTCAATTGATCATTCAAGTTTTGAATGAATTTCAATTAATCAATAAAATTTTTTCAATTGGTTTTGACAATGCTAGCGCTAACACTGCTAGCATAGATGAACTAATCAGTGCATGTTCTCCTGTTATTGATGGCAAATATTTTCATGTGCGATGTATTGCCCATATTTTGAATTTGTGTGTTCAAGATGCGATCGATTTGTGGCAAAAGTATGTTGATCCTATTAGAACTGCTGTGAAGTTGATTCATAACAAAGCTCCTATTGGTAGAGCTTGGAAGAGATATTGTCATAGTAAGCAATGCAGGTACACCAACTTTCGTTTGGATGTTTCAACTCGTTGGAACTCGACATATGATATGTTGGAGTCGACTTTGAACCACATTGAGTATTTATGTGATTTTTTTAGAAGTTGTCCTCATGTTCCTTCTGATTTGATTTTGATACCCGTTTGTTGGGACCACAACATGGATTTATTTCGATTATTCCGCGCTTTCAAAAATGCCACTGTTGAGTTATCCGGTGTTTATTATCCTACTTCTGTGCGCGTTTTGGAGCATTGCATGTATGTGGCAATTGGTTTTAAAACTTGTGTGAAAAATACTCAATTCATTGAGTTGAGGGCAATTTTATTTTATATGGTTGAAAAGTGGTTAAAATATATTTCACGTATTCCAAATGTGTTTTTGATTGCAAAATGCTTGGATCCAAAGTGGAAGTTGCATGGTGTTTATAAAATTTTAGACATGTACTATGGTTGTTTGCACGATTTGGATTTTTCTCAACTCCGCGAAATGGACTTGACAAGAGGAGAATGCTTCGAACTAAGTATTCCGGATGTTGATGAAATCAAACTAAGGTTAGATAGTGCACTTCGTGCTCTCTATGCGGAATATGAAATGCGCTACAACACCGCTCACCAGGTACGTGCTCCTCCTAGTCCTTCCACATTTGATTTTGGTGGCGGGAAGTTTAGCAATGTCATGATTGATCCAGACATAGTATCACAATTGCAAGATCTATACGGTACTACAACCAATAGGACTAGAGCGACTAGTGAGTTAGATATATATTTGGAATCGCGCTCTATTTTTCAAGATGCAGGTCCTCCTACGCAACAAATTGACGTCCTTAATTGGTGGGGAACACATGACAAAGAGTTTCCGATACTATCCATCATGGTTAAGGAGATTTTCGCCGTTCCCGCTTCCACCGTCGCCGTTGAGCAAGCTTTTAGTGTCGGCGGTTGTGTCCTAGACGATAAAAGGAGCAATCTCTCCGCCAAGAACATGGAAGCCACTATGCTACTTGATGATTGGGCAAAGGCGGACATGAGAGCACAAGAGCCGGATTTCGACTTCCGTGTAGAGAGTGATGGTGAAGAATTTTCCTCCGATGGCGATGACGAGGTCAGAAGCGAGAGCACTCAATAATAGCAATGACGGGGGGCGGTGAACGGCGAGCACGGCCGACCAAATAGGTAAGCAAGGTAAGAGAACTACGTGGGCTTTGATTCCTCAATAAAATTGTGGATACGTAGGCAACTCAACTTAAATTTGAAAAGTTTAACTTTGAAAGTTTAAGTTGAGCTCAAGCCCTTTTCAATTTATTTTTTTCCCCCATTTCATGTTTTTTTCAATGTAAATTATATTACATTGTTGTATGTTGTATACTTGTAGTTGTAGATGTATATATATTGTAATTTGTAATGTATCGTTGTCCGTTACAACTCAAACTCAATAAAATTGATATCATTTTCTCCTTATTCGCCGTATTTCTATTTGAATTATACATTGTCTTGTTCCAATTTGTTGTATAAATCCAAATTTCAAATAAAAAAAATACAACCGGAACCGCGAAACCGCCGGTTCCGAACCGGAACCTCCTAAACCGCCGGAAAAACCGGCGGTTCCGAACCGGAACCAGAACCGCCGGTTTTCGAACCGGAACCGGAACCGTGAAATAGCCTCACGGTTCGGTTCCGGTTCCGCCTTCGACCAAACCGGAACCGGCGGTTCCGAATCCGAACCGCCGGTTCGTGAACCGTGGGCAACACTATACACAACTTTGTCTATTTTTGGTGGACGGAGGGAGTACTTTTTCCCCTCTTTCTTACTTTTCCAATTGCACATTAAAACATGTGTCATACACAACTATGTCTATTTTTGGTATACGGAGGTAGTATAAAAGAAAATGAGTGGAATGTGGAACTCATTTTTATATACTCCATTTGTCTGACATTTGTAGTCCCATTTTGACTCGGCACGAGTTTTAAGAAATTATTATTTAACTTTGTGAATAAAATTCAGAAAATGGGTTAGTGAAATGTGCATCCCACTCTTATATATTGGTTTTCGATGCACTATTTATTAACAATAAAAATACTTGCATACTTATACAAGGTAGATCTAGTATATTAAAGATCAATATCGAGATATCGAACATAGGGAATAAGATTGCAATTGGCTATCATATACCAAGCGTCATACACTATTTAGAGACACGGTTTTGGGGGTTGACTAAGTAAACTAGACATAAATAAATAAACAAATAACAGAAAGCATAAAAACAAGTAATACAAAATAGGCAAAAAAATGTAGAGTTTTAGGATCCAACTACAACGACTCAGTAATGGTTAGAACCTTTACCTTTATATGTCTATAAGATTATTAGGAAATTCGCTACAATAAATTAAGTCATCACTCAATTGCACTTACCCAATTGATTAAATTTTGCTCCCTCCGTTTTTTAAAAATAGCAACTATTTTCATTTTGGGTCTTCCTTAAAAAAAGAAACTTTAGAATCTTTCTATTTTAAGACATGGACCCCACAATCCACTAACTCTACTTCACTACTTTTTCTCTTCCTCTCTCTTGGTTTTTCTCTTCCTCTCTCTTACTTTACTCATTTTTCTTTTCCTTTCTCCTACTTTACTCATTTTTCTTTTCCTCTCTCTTACTTTACCAATTTTTCTCACTTACTTTACCAATTGTGCATTAAAACCCATGTCATTTCAAATGTTTCTATTTTTTGAATACGGAGGGAGTAATTATCGATGACTCCTTCCAATACTTAGACTGTAATTCCTAAAAGCTCCTATGAACCAAGTCCTCACAAAGGATCCCCTCTCTCGAGTGTAGATAATCTAAGTGATGATTGTTCGAAAGCTACCCATATCTCGATTAATATAGCTAAACATCATAGCTCTATAATTGGCCAAAGAAAAGAACAATAAAAACACAAGAACAATCAAAATAATCACAAGAACTATGAAAAAGGTTCAAAATCAATTAATCAAAACAAAGTTAAAGTAGTCTTCACCAAAAATTCACAGAATATGTTTAGCTACTCATAGACAAGTAGTATAATTAAAAAAATTAAAAGTACGAGACATGAAGCAAAAAAAAAACCTAGGTTGAATTTTGTAGTCTTCAACCTTCTTTTGCCTGGGTCTGCAGAGCTCCGCTCCAACGGAAGATAGAGGAATTAATGTGTGAAATATGAGATGGAAGAATTTATGTGTAGAGAAAGAGAAGGATTGGAGAATGTGAGATGAATATTACTCCCTCTGTCCCACAAGAGTATTGCACTATTTTCTTTTAGTCCATCCCACAAGAGTATGCACTCTGCAATTTTAGAAACTTGTTTTATCTATAGTGAGGTGTGATTCATTATCCACTAATAATAAGTTAATTACTTTTTCTTTCTACATTTCTCTTACTTTACCAATTGTGCATTAAAACTTCTGCCCAACCAAAAGTGCATACCCTTGTGGGGCGGAGGGAGTATGAATTAGGTTATGGGGTATATATAGACTTGAAAAAAGGTTTAGATATTGTAGAAATTGAATCCTACAAGGAATAGAAGAGATTTGGCTTCATAAGGCAATATTTTTTTTCCTTCCTTGAATTTCTGCCTAATTTACGTCAGCTTTTGACTGCTCAGGGCAATGTTTGTAGAATAATCTTAACTTTCTCTACGGTATTGATTATGCACTACTTTGACTAATCAAAAGGTGTGGGTTTTTCGCAACCCAATAATCCTAATATATTGGGTAGTGGTAATTAATATCTAGCAGTGCTAGGATTGCTATTATGTTGTATCGTGCGCGAGGTGAGTCTCGTTTGATAATGTCCTCAAGAGGAGCGGGAAACAAGGTTTTATTATTCGGAAGCTGGCTAGTTGGAATTTAATTATTCCATGAATAATAAATAAGTGTTTCTTGCTAAGTTCACTCTTGGAATTAATAAGATGTTAATTAATTAAGTCCATAACAGACTTTAATTAATTAATGGACATTTATATCTTAAGCGCGGGAAATAAATAATAAACAAAACGGAAACCCGGATTACTTGTAGTTTCAGATTTGGATGGGGAGGTCAATATTACTTCTGTAGTGACTGCTCGTAATATTCCAACATAAGCTTGTATTAAATTGTGGGTTCAATTTAATTAGTAAAAAGCTAATTGGGGTGAGCTCATATCAAAAACCTTCCATAGATCCCTAACTGTGCCCAATATGTAACTTAATATAAATAGGAGAATAAAGGAGACAGAATTCAGATTTAATTGTTATGAAAATTTCGTCCATTCCCATATTAAAGAAGGGGACGATTTTTGTTAATTAATTTTCTCCTCCGTGAGTTTTTCAGCTCTCCTCCGTGAGAAAGTTCTGTCTCTTTATTCGAGTCCTAGTATTTTGATAAGATTAGCTCACCCTGATATCGAGATATAGTTTGGGAACCAGTCAAAAGATCCGTGGTCTAGTATTGAAGATCATCGTGGAGAAGGCGCGAGCAATCGACGATTCTTTGGAGAATCAAATCGGTAACTCTAAACCGTAGAACTCATGTTTTAGAATTTATATTCTTTAAGCGTGAATTATTTGCGTTCTAGTATGCAATTCTGTGTTAATATGTGAATAGATTAATCTCATAATCTGTCAAATAGATTCTACGTCTGATTTATTTGTTTTGTACAAGTCTTCCGCTGTGCAGGGGCTTCAAACACCAACAATTGGTATCAGAGCCAATTTTTTGCTCTGATTATGTGGATTAATTTCATGTTATGTGAGTTGTTTGAATGCATAAAGAAAATTACTATCAAATTCACGTGAGTTTGAATAAACAAATATGTAATTTTTTATTCATTACCCTTTTGAATTAAATTATTTGAATGAGATTCAATTTGTAACGATGATCACGTGGGAAATTCATGGTGGCCGACTGCATTCGCGAAGGAATTCCGAGGGGCAGCTGCTGCAACAGCAACCCCGGCGGTGGGACATCGACGCAGCAGCGTCGGAGATGTCCCAGCAGCAGCGAGCAGCGCTGGTGTGCAACGCCAGAGGTCCGGCGGAGCGACGTCGACGCAGCAGCGTGGAGGAGTCGGGCTGGGCTGTTCTGTAGAGCAGCGCCGGTGGCTGTAAGAAAAGGCGCGAGACAGCAGATTGCCGGCGGCGACAGTTTTTCAAGTGGGAGCCCTTCTTAGGCAGTTTTCGGACTCGGAGGAAGCTGTTGTCGGAGCCGCTGAGAATGCGATATCGCAGCAGCGACACCATGGGCGACTGCACAGACAAGCTGTAACGCCAATCAGGCGATCAGCGAGCAGAAGCAAGCAGCGCCGGCAGAGCGACGTCGACGCAGCAAAGGCGTCAGGTTGGGCGAGCTCGCGAGATGAGTGGGAGCCCAGCGGCGACTGGGGTTCAGTGGGAGTACGACGATGCAAGATTAGGGTTTCCCTATGCGAGACGTCGTTTTGTCTCGTCTCCTGACTTCGCTTTCCAAATTTAGATTAGGAATTCCTAACCCTTGGAATTAATTTTGGAAAAGTATTCAAGATTCATTTGGAAATTAGATTTGAATATATTTTTTTGGATTTTATACATTATATGATATTTAATTTATGAATTAAATCATGGATTAATTATATTTTTTTCCTTATTTATGGATTTATATGGATCTAATATTCTGTGGATTTCTATGGATTTATTCCTAGACAAATCCTAGTTGGATTTAGATAATGATAATATTATTTTATTCTTATCCGATGAATTTATATGAATTTATTCATATATGAGTTCTAGACGGATTTGGATAGTAATAATATAATATTTTATTCTTATACTATGAGTTTATATGAGCTTATTCATATATGATATCTAGATGGATTTGAATGGTGTTAATATAATATTATCTAATTCTATGGATTTATATGGATTTACTCCAAGAAAAATCCCAGATGGATTAGGATTCATATTTTTATTAATTTATTTTATCCTATTGATTTGAATAGATTTAGTTCTATTAAGACAAATCCTAGATGGATTAAAATAAATATTAATCCAAGTTATCCTTATCTTTTGGATTTATATCCTAGATAGATTAGGATAATGATGATTTATAAGAAAATCCTTATTTAATTGGATTTAGATAAGTTTATTTATCTAAGAAATCCTAAGTAATATTTGATGTATTCTAGATGTCTATTCTAAATAGAATTAAGATTTGTATAAATCTTGGTTGATTGGATTTTATTTTTATCTTATGGATTATGATGGAATTATTTCTATCTAGTAATATCCTAGTTCGATTTAAATAATAATAATCCTAGATCAACGTTATCTTGAAATGTAGGATTTGATTTTATCGAAATAAAATCTAGAATAATCCTAAATGGATTCAGATAGTTAACACTATCTTGATAAATCATAAATGAATTTGGATAATCATTATCCAATATAAAACATAATTATTTAATTGATTCTCCGTTTACTAGATTAAATAATTGTCGTTAATTATCCAGTATGTTTAAATGTTATGCCTTAAATCGATTTATCTGTTTATTTGGTGTTTATCTTTTTAAGTGGATTATCTGTCTTATCTGCTTATGTGATAATTATGCAAAAACCATATAAAATATCTAAGCGATAATTACAACAAGTGCGTTATATGGTCTCCATCGATTGGTTTGCAAATTTTATGAAGTCAGTTTCTAATATTATCACCACCCATTATGTGGGGACAATAATCCTACGAAATAGCAAGTTCATATGGGCAGACTTCTCAAATATAAATAGTGTGAACTAGAAAGTAGTTTCTAATATTATCGCCACCCATTATGTGGGGACAATAATCCTAAGAAATTACAAATTTTCAGAAGTTCAAACATAATTTATGAGATAGTTTGATTTTATTATCAGCACATGAGCATTCTTATGTGAGTGTGTTGTACAAATAAAATTCTGTAATGCGAAATCTTATGGTCGTGCTTAGGCAACATTAGGCGGCCATGCCATTATGTGGTCTCTGGACTATTCGTCGGTGTTGTGACCAGTAAAAATGATAAAGTTGTGAATGAGTATTGACCTCTTATGGAGGGTACCTGTTTTTGATATTACAGTTGCAAGATACATAATTGTTTTGTGGTTATTTGCGATTATGTATTAAGCATAAGTATGTGATAATAAGTTTATTTGCCAAATCTTCATTATGTCATTCAATATTTTGTCTGCGATCCTTAAAGAAATAAACTCGAATGCCAAAATTATGTAGACTGGAAAAGTAAATGGATAAGATTCTCATCGATGAAAACTTGGAGTTTATACTCAATGATTCATGTCCTCCATTTCCTCGACATAATTCCATGAAGAATGTTCGAGAATGCATTATGCATGTACTTGACAAGCTCTTTGAGGAATAAGGTCAAGCTATTTTCTTTTAAGTAGTGAGACAAGTCTTGATTAGTAACGATGAAACATGGATATCAATAGAATCTTTCAAGATGATTCGGTTGGAATATCCTAGATGGACAGAATGTTTTGAGGAATCTTTTGATCACTCAAATAGTTTTCTGACTCAAGTTATTGCCTAAAGTAATAAGAAATGACTACAAGAGGGTTTAACTGAAAAGTAGAAAACCTTCAGAATATTAGTCGTTATATTACTGTTAGAGGAAAGTAACATGATAGATGACGAATTCATAAAGGCTACATTTTTCCTAAGTCCTAGTTCATTTGAACAAAAGACTAGATATGGAAATGGGAGAGCCTGAATTGTCAACAAAGTTTGTTTAAAGCGAGTGAAGATGTTTTGTAAGTTGGATTGACCACTTTTAAAGAAGGACAATGACTTACATGATAATGCAACTTCTAAGTAAGAGATCTTGATCCAGTTAGGCTTTTGTTGCAGTGGGAGCTATTAATGCTCAATTATTATTTCATGGTTGATGTTTAAGGCATCATAGTATTGAAACAATATAAATGCAACAAGATTGAGTATCAAACAACACATCAACTTCTTAAATAATGAATGATAAAATATTCATGGCTCTTAATATTAAGGCCAAGAAAATACTTAGCAATTGTTCAAACTGATCTAAACTATCGAGATTTTAACAATTTGTTTGTTAAATAGCTTGAGAGTCGAGAATGTCTGTTTGATGCACTGTAAGTTAGAATCATTTGATTCAGATCGCTTAAAGAAGTGCAACATAGAAAGACTAACAAGTCTCAATGGTTTACACCATAAGGAGATGAGCAATGGGTTATGATCAGTAGTGGGAGTCTAATCTACCTTGACGAATCCAAGCATTCTTCTAAAGAATGGGATAGTTATGTAAGAAGGAAGCGAAGTCTTTCTACGACAAGTTTGATTAAGTGATGAGTTGTACTCATGAAAATCTTATCATTGATGGGATAAGCATTAGATACAACGAGATACACCTTAAGGAAACTACCAACATCAGTACATTCTACAAAACACGAGTTGTGGACTACAGCGACTCTAGTCTAGCACATCTCAAGGTGTAATGTTGTTCAAATGCATGTTGGAAATGTATCCAAGTAATTGGAGTTGAGTACTGAGGTATGTTTTAAGGTTGTCCCAAATGATGTAAGGTTATAAGTTCTGTAACCTTCAAAGATGGATTTCTTGAAAGAAGACCAAGAGATGAACTACAAGCCTAACAACGTGATAACTTCTCAAGATAAAGAGAGAGATATCGGATTTTCCACATTACCAAGGAGTGATACCATTAGAAACTTTTGCACTAACAAAATCAACTTCAGTATCTAAGATTGTAAGAACCATGTCGTAGTGGGAGCGTTCCTTGGAACATAACAAGTTCATGGGTCTAAGAGTGTCGCAAGACTTAGTCTTAGATTAACTTGAACAGAATCTCATTAACTACAATGTAGCATTGGTTCATTTGGATATTCATCCTTAAAAAGGTGATAGATTCCAAACTACAATCTAAGATAGACAACATGTTTTACAAGACTTGCAATACTACCTACAGGTTGTGTCAGTCAGTGGGAGCTAGTATATTTGCAAGTGTAAATGTGGATCTCAAATGGCTAGACAATGACAATGGGTTATGCCCAAAGAAAAACATCATCTTCTCGTCTGTCGTTGTGCCAGGATTGATTCGATCTTACTGTCTATCAGAACTTACATAAATTAGAATGTATGTATTATGATTGTCAAGACAACTTTCTATTAATAGAAGTCTTGAGGAAATCATCTACATGGAACATCCTAATGGGTATGTAATAGAGGGTAAGAAACACATGATTAGAAGCTTATGAAGATCTTTGTGATCTTAGGCATGAATCTAAATCAGAGTATATGTGTTTTATCAAGATTGTCAAATGTTTTGAATTTGAATTGTGCCCTTAACAGTGCTGTAAGCACAAGGAAGTTAAAAGTGCATTAAATATGGTATTATTGGTACTCTACGATGATGAAATCTACAAAAGTTGCAAACAACTAAGATTGACATCCGGCGTAGGAAACTGGTTGTCTACCCAGTTTAAGATAAAGGATTTAGGAGAAACTAATTACATTATAAGCATCTAAGTCTTTAAGACTTCTAGAAAGAATGTTGAGATTCTCTTAGGAATGTTATATCTATACATTGCTTGGAACATTTTAGCATTGGAAATTTCATGAAAAGGTTTTTACCATTCAAGATGGAGTTGTCTTGTCTCTAGTAAGTGTCGTTTGACACTTAGTGAGATCAAGAATGATGAGACTAGTTTCGGAGATAAATGTCTCATATATGCTATGATGTGTACTAAGTTTGATATTAGTTGTGCTTTTGCATAGCAAATGTAAATCATATTAACCATGGCAAAGGACTTTGATTGAGGTAATGAATATACCGTAGTACTTGAGAAAGCCTAATCGCTATATTCTAGTTTACCAGTCATTCATGTAATGTCCTTGGGGTTACACTGACTAAGTCTTATGACTAATCAGTGATCGAGTAAGTCATCCTCATTATATGTGTTTACCTTAGGAGTATATTCCTAGTAGCTTTGATCGTAAGTTTGAGTATGTCTATGAGTATTTTTTTTAAATTACTCTAGCAAAGGCTAACTCAAGGGACAAACGAGATCATAAGCTAAGCAATCACATAAAGAGATGAAATTAATTAAAGATCAAGTATGCAGAAAAGACATAGTGGTGACAAAGATATGATCAGAGAACAACTAAGCAGATTTTTTCACAGAAAATGCCTTTGTGACAACATGTTTCAAACATTAAGTGAAATAATTGGTAGTTCGATATATCTAGCTACAATACCTGCTTTCTGTATAAGTGGGAGAGTTTTTGGCAGTGGGTATACTCGAAAGCATGTTTTGAGTATAAGTGGGAGATTGTTAGGTTTGGTATACTGAAAAGCATGTTTCGAGCAAGTTCGCGCGAATATAATCTTGCTTGTTTACGGAAAACTCTACAATCCACTTTTAACCCGATTCAGTATTATTCGAGTAGTATCGCATGAATATGATCAGTATATTATTACACTATGTTTGCTTGTGCATTTATAAGATGTTTTATAAACATTTAAATGTTTAAGAAGCAAACAAAGTCTAAGTGTTTTGCTTAGTAGACTGGTTGTGGGCGTCGTCCACTTTAAGGTAACACAATCGGTTCTATGCAATGCTTTGCAAAGGAAAAAGAAGAATTTCACAACCTAGATAGGCTTAGACTACCTATCGTGAGAGGTTGCAATGTCAGTCCGATTATTTCTAAGCCTTTTTGAAATAAGATGGCATTGGTGTGGTATAGCACTGAATGGATCTAACAGCAAGACGTGTCTTTATACTATCTACTGAAAGACTAGGTCTTGATAAAATACTATTTCTTAATCTACATACGTTAGCATTGAGCATACAGTATTGATTATGCACTACTTTGACTTATCAAAAGGTGCGGGTTTTTCGCAACCCAATAATCCTGATATATTGGGTAGTGGTGATTAATATCTAGCAGTGCTAGGATTGCTATTATGTTGTATCGTGCGCGAGGTGAGTCTCGTTTGATAATGTCCTCAAGTGGAGCGGGAAACAAGGTGTTATTATTCGGAACCTAACTAGTTGGAGTTTGATTACTCTATAAATAATAAATAAGCGTTTCATGCTAAGTCCACCCTTGGAATTAAAAAGATGTTAATTAATTAAGTCTATAGCAGACAATAATTAATTATTGGACATTTATATCTTAAGCACGGGAAATAAATAATAAACAAAACGGAAACCTGGATTACTTGTAATTTCGGATTTGAATGGGGAGGTCAATATTACTTTTGTAGTGCCTGCTCGTAATATTCCAATATAGGCTTGTATTAAATTGTGGGTTCAATTTAATTAGTAAGAAGCTAATTGGGGTGAGTCCATATCCAAAACCTTCCATAGATCCCTGACTGGGTCCAATATGTAACTTAATATAAATAGGAGAATAAATGAGACAGAATTCAGATTTAATTGTTATGAAAATTTCGTCCATTCCCATATTAAAGAAGGGGACGATTTTTTCTAATTAATTTTCTCCTCCGTGAGTTTTTCAGCTCTCCTCCGTGACAAAGTTTTGTCTCTTTATTCGAGTCCTAGTATTTTGATAAGATCAGCCCACCCTGATATCGAGATACAGTTTGGGAACCAGTCAGAAGATCTGTGGTCTAGTATTGAAGATCATCGTGGAGAAGGCGCGAGCAATTGACGATTCTTTGGAGAATCAAATCGGTAACTCTAAACCGTAGAATTCATGTTTTAGGATTTATATTCTTTAAGCATGAATTATTTGCGTTCTAGCATGCAATTCTGTGTTAATATGTGAATAGATTAATCCCATAACCTGTCAAATAGATCTTACGTCTAATTTATTTGTTTGGTACAAGTCTTCCGCTGTGCAAGGGGCTTCAAACCCCAACAAAATGGTCACTGTGGTATCAACCAGCATGAGTATCATATCCACGGAGATTAATTATCTACTCAAGTACTTCAAATTATTTTCATTCAGTGTCTAGAATATCAGAAAAGTTGGGTTATTACTAAATCCTAATTGTAAAAATAAATAAAATAAAAAGCAAGGCAAATACTCCCTCCGTTGGAGACACAATAAAATAGGAAAAACCAAGAGTTGGAGACACAACGTCCTATGGATTCGATAACAACTATCATATACTCCCTCCGTCCCATAATAATAATCATGTTTTGCAATTTCGGTCCGTCCCACAATAAGAGTCAAATTTTACTTTTACCATAAATGGTAAGTAGGCCCCACATTCCACCAACTTATTTCACTCACATTATATTATAAAAGTAATATATATAAGTGAGACAAATATTCCACTAACATATTCACATCACTTTTCTTTACATTTCTTAAAACTCGTGCTATAACTAAATAGGACTCATATTTCGGACGGAGGGAGTATTAACTAAATTCCAAACTATTTCGACAAGGGTCTCAAGAGCTATTAAGTTATCACAAAGGTAAAACTATGTCTCCTCTCGAAGCACACAATCTGTTATAAACACTACTTCCTCCGTCCCACCATAAGCGAGCCACTTTTTTGGCACAATATTTAAGAAAATGATATTTAAAGAGTTAAATGGGAGAGAGTAAAAGTAAAAAGAATAAAGTAGGTGGGAAAATAAAATAAGAAATATGATTTTCTCTTAAAAGGGAAATAACTCATTTATGATGGAATATCCCAAAAATGAAAGTGATTCTCTCATAGAGAGACAGGAGGAGTATAATTTTGCTTTTACTTTAGTTATTTGTTTATGAAATGAATATTGGTTTCTATAATCATAAACTTTGGCAAAAATTTGGTATTTCCTATGAATTTTAAAATTTGTCTAAAATATCACAAACTTTGCATTTTGTTTGGTATTTCCCAAACTGACCCAAATAAGATGCTTTCATCATAGTTTTATTTTACGTGGGCAACGTTGATACATTTTATGATATTTTAAACCACTTTTTAAGTTCATAACGAATAGGATAAAAAGTCACGTAGAAAACCACATTTATTTAATTGTGTCAAGTATGATTAAAAAGCCTCGTAAGTTAGTCAAATATGGAGATAAACATGTCATGGGAAATACCAAACAAAATGCAAAATTTATGATATTTTAGACCAATTTTAAAGTTCGTGGGAAATACCAAATTTTGATCAAAGTTTATGGTTTTTGAGACCAATATTCCTTTATGAGATAAGTAGATTTGTATGAGTAAAATTTTATTAAAAGTTATAGTTCTAAGTGATACCTAAGAACGTGCAACCACTAAAGATAAATAAGAACGTGAAATTCTAATTCATTTATATATCAATTGTTTATATTATTTGAGGGAGAGGTAAACCGGAATATATTTAAATTTGTGAAATTAGTCGAACTCATTTTTACTACTCCTTGTGGACTGGTAGGGAACTCCCAATTGAGTACAAAGTTGAGTCCTCGAATTCCTGAGCTAGCGAGAATGGTTAAATAAAGGGACAATAAGATATAAGTAAAAAAAATAGAGAGAAAAAGTAACAGAGAGGATAGAATTAGAGAGATATTGAGTATTAATTTTTTGCCAAAAAATGTATCATTTATAGTGGAACGATTAAAAAAGGAATACGCTTCACTTATAATGAGACGGTGGGAGTAACTTTTTACTAGATTTTATTTTGTGACAAATGTAATTAAATATTGAGTATAATTTATTTTAGAATAAATAAGTGAATATGTTAATTAAATTAGTCAAATATATTGCAAACACACTTTTTCAAATTTGTGAATAAAAAAGGTTAGTAAAATATAAAAAGTATTCTTTTATGTTTAAATTTAGTGTATATGTTTGGAGTAAAATCACAATTTGATTAATTTTAAAATTAATTTTAATTTATTTTAAATGGTTGGAGATAGTCTGATCTGAATTGGGTTTACCATAAAATAAAATGGATAATTCTTTTCTTTCATCTAAAATACACCATACAAAAACTGAGGACCAAAAATTAACATAAATATTTTTCCTAAAATCCTAAAATGATTATACGTTTAAGAAAATAATATCGAATTATTAAAAGAGTGAACTGAGTGTCCAAATTTTTTAATAATATTGAACACTGCCCTTATTTTTGAAAATATCCTCAGTTCCTCACGTATTTTAAACTTTGATATAATATCATTAAAAAAAATTGCACTTTTTTAAGACAACTTTTTTTTATTATCATTTCTCACCTTTTTTAACTCAAAAACATTTTTACACTTTCATACTGCTCCATTTATATTCCCTCTCTTACTAACTTTATTTTCTAACATAATTATTAAATGATATCTTCTCTTTGGTTTCTCAACTCACCTCCCCAACACAGAATTCCCCTATCTAATTTTTATGTTGAACATTATGCATTTAATTTTATGTGCATAAAATGCTCTTACTCTCTCCCCCTCTCACACTGTTTTAAAATATGCATTATAATCTTATAAGTATTTAATTCAGTTCCTCCCATCTCAATGATCTTTTATATTATTTCAAACTGTTCCCCTAAACAAATATACTATCATTGAGTTTTCCGATGCAACATTATTTCATTCCATCTTTACAACATTATTGATTATGGTCAACAGGACAACATCTAGTTATGTAAACTACTAAAATAATGTTGCTAAAAACTGAATGTAATAATGTACTAGACTTCTTAAAACACGATGTTAGTTGGGCACTTTATATGAATATTGATGGGGTACGTACTAAACAAGCCCAATAGCAGTGACGGCTCATCAGCCCAAAGCCCAAGGAAGAGTATCAGTTCGGCATTACCAAAGAGTTCGGCCCCAGCCTACAGCTCGGTAAAAGCCGACCAATCAAGCTCTACTCTCAGATCGGCAAAAGCTGCTCGGCAATAGTTCAGCAGTTCGGTCTCAGTATTCGACCGAACTGGGAGATAGTGGACTCATGCAGAACCTCCACGACCTCCACTACACGATCTATTTAGTGGTGTCAACTCATGCAGGATCTCATGCAGGATAGCGGACCAAACAAAGAGATAGTGGACCCATGCAGGATCTCATGACCTCCACGACATCCACTACCTAGTTAGTGGTGATGCAAGCCACGACCTAGTTAGTGGTGATGCAAGCCACGATCTTAGTTCAATGTATAAATAGAACTTAGATCAGATAGACCAGAGGAGGAAAAGCTCTCTAGACATCAAATATCATATAGCAAGTCTGTATTTGTAAGCTGTAAACCAGATCAAGCAATACAATCTTGCCCTCCTTTCTTCCCGTGGACGTAGATTTACCTCAGTAAATCGAACCACGTAATTCCTTGTGTCGTGATCTATATTTTTTACCCGCATTTGTTACCATCAAAAATTCGCCCAATCATCACTGGCGCCGTCTGTGGGAAACAGAGAACCAAATCTGTGATAAAAGCGAGTTTTTGATCCTCTTCCACCAAAAAAATGCATACCAGATCACATAATACCCGTGCTTCCGTCCGTGATAACCATGAGGAAGCTAGTCCAGCCCGCAGGTCTGGAAAACAGCCTCGGGAGAAATCTACTTCCAGTTCTCACGGAGAAGGAACAAACCGCTCAAAGACTCATCGCACCGAGTCTTCCCAGCAGCCCGATTTGAACGAGGCTGTCAAGTTGTTTTTGGCCGAGAAGCAGGAAGAGTTCTTAATTTTCCTGCAAAAGGGCCAAAAGCCGGAGACGAAAACGGTGGATTCTCCCTCCTCATCCAGACATGAAAGTCACTACCGCAGTAGTGCCGTGTCTTCCAGGAAGAAGAATCCTCAACCCCGACATGTTCCTGTTCCTCCTCGGTACCGGAATCACAGGAGAACTCCATCTCCTCCATACCGAAGAGATGTCGGGTTCGCCATGTACGGAGCATTGAAGACTCCGTTCTCGGACGATATCACCCGAACTCCCTTGCCACAGAACTACCGAACTCCGTCGATGACTTATGACGGGTTAGTGAATCCTCATGACTTCCTGGGACGCTATCAGTATAACATGGCGAACCAGGGTCTCAATGAGGTCCATATGTGCAAGCTGTTTCCCGAGCTGCTTATCGGGAACGCAAGAAGGTGGTTCGATAGCCTCCCCCAAGGCAGCATTAGATCTTACCGAGATCTAATGGATGCTTTCCACAGGAGGTTCTTTCAGAAAGCGGAAGCCCGAATCACTTCGGCTCAGCTGCTTTCTATACGTCAAGGTCGCGACGAAAAGATCAGCGACTTTATGACGAGATTCCACAAGGAATGCCTACAAGTAGATGATCTCAATGATCTACTTGTCATTTCGGCATTCCAAAATGGAATCCTGCCCGGAGCTCTCTACAGAAAGCTCGTGGAATGCAGTCCGCAAACAGCTCAAGAGATGTGGGACATTGCGGACCAGTTCTCCCGTGCCGATGAGGCAGACCGTCGCAAACGGTCTTTAGACAGCTCATCCCGAGGAGACAGGAGGAAGCCCGATCATAGCGATCAGGGACATCCTCGCCGAACTCCTTTTGGCGATCAGGGACATCCTCGCCGAACTCCTTTTGAAAGGATTCAAAGGACTCCGGTGCAAGACCGATTGGGGCCACGTCTCAATCCTGAGAAGCCGCCCGCCCGCCGTGATTCCGGTTGAGATCGGCGTACCCAGTCCCCGAACTCTAAATTTCTCCTCAGAAATGAATGATGACGGACTGAGAGCCGAACTAGATCTGGCCGAAGAAAGAAGAGAATTGGCCTGCATAAAAGCAGCCAAGTACAAGGAGCAAGTAGCCCGGTATTATAACCAAAGGGTGAAAAAGCTGCAATTTCAAGTGGGAGATCTCGTCTTGAGAAACAACGAAGTAAGCCGAGCAGAAAAGCTGGGCAAACTCGAACCCACATGGGAAGGTCCATATCGGGTGTCAGAAGTCCTCGGCAAAGGGTCTTACAAATTGACTCACATGTCAGGAGAACAAGTACCCCGAACATGGCACATTTCCAACCTCAAGAAGTTCCATTTGTAAGAGACAGTCCGGTCAGTCAGTCTTGTGTCTAGTTCGGTCCTAGGGGTATGTGCTTTCTTTGTTTTTTACTTGTTTTTCATGTTTGTCTTTATGTGCGTTGTCTCTCTATGTGCGTGTCGTCTCTTACAAATGTTACTGAGGTATCTTGTTCTTCGAAGGCTGATCCCCTTTTTAGAACATATATAAGCCAGCGATTGTGAGTCCAAGCTTCTAAGGAGGATACAAGACCACAATTCAGCTTAAGAAACAAGCAGTTCGTCTGAAACGAACTGCAACAAAGGGAAAGTCCGATCCACGCGATAAAACTCGCCGAATTAGGACAAGGGAAAGTCCGATCCACGCGATAAAACTCGCCGAATTAGGACAAGGGAAAGTCCGATCCCCAAATTAGGACAAGGGAAAGTCCGATCCGAGTGATAAAACTCGCCAAATTAGGACACAAGCTTAGTCCGGTCAAAGAAATTTACTTCATAAGACCAAAGACGAGTCCGGTCAAAGAAGTTTACTTCATAAGACCAAAGACGAGTCCGGTCAAAGAAGTTTATTTCATAAGACCAAGGACCAAGTCCGGTCAAAGAAGTTTACTTCATAAGACCAAAGACGAGTCCGGTCAAAGAAGCTTACTTCATAAGACCGAGGACGAGTCCGGTCAAAGAAGTTTACTTCATAAGACCGAGGACGAGCACGATGAAATTTTTTCGCTGAGCTGTAAATACGCAGTGATAGAAGCGAAATGAAAATTTCATTTATTAAATCTTGTTCGGCATATAATTCTGCTGCCCTACAAGAAGGCGTTACGCCATTACAAAGGACTATTCTACTGTCCATGGTTGCTAAAGTTGAGCCATCTATTCACAAAATCCTCGTGAAGCCGAGTTCGGCCATTCCGGGCAGCTGAAGAATAAGCAGGTCGACGAGATGCTCTAATCGACCTACCGCCTCTTCCCTGAGCCCGGGAAGCTCTAGCACCTCGGCGGCGAAGAGTCTCTTCACGAATCATTTGCCGATCTTGCTCACTCATAGTCACCGCTCCTCTGCGAACTTCAGTCCGTCCTCGTCTTGACGTCTCCGGTTGTTCCTGAGTTCGTTGCTGACTTGGAGTAGGGTTTTGAGCAAGTGAATCAGAGGTTTGAGCTGGAGTGCGACCATCTGTTGGCGGGAAATGCCTAAGGAATCTCTCGATTGAGGGACGCCGGGAAAGAATGATGTCGTACCGAGAAGCCCAGCGCCGCAATGATTTCACGACTTGTTGGCAAGCCGAGCTCTCCAGCGCATTGTTCCTCCGGAGTACATGATATTCCTCCCACAGTTCGTCAACTCGTTCCTGAACTTCAGAGATGGTCATTCCCCTGCGCCTGCAGATGAAATCCTCATACGCAGTCCTCTCAGCGACGGCAGTATTCAGCTCGGCCTCCAGATCTTTCTTTTCGGACTCTAAGTCCT
The DNA here is from genome assembly GCF_004379255.2 of Salvia splendens. Taxonomy (NCBI): domain Eukaryota; kingdom Viridiplantae; phylum Streptophyta; class Magnoliopsida; order Lamiales; family Lamiaceae; genus Salvia; species Salvia splendens. The sequence goes on along the minus strand of NC_056043.1, from coordinate 18,597,307 downwards.
TATTGTCGGCCTCCAGCTTCACTAAACAAGCCAAGAGTTCGTCATTCTTCATCTGGTCAGCTATGGCTTTTTTCTCAGCTTCGTCTAAAGCGGAAGAGTACAGCCGCTTCCAGTGAAGTACCTCCAGCTCCTTAAGAGTTAAGAATACAAAGCAGCTATGTCAGTTCGGCATTTCATTTTACTGAGCAGGTAGTAAACCACAACAGGAGTAAAAGAGAGTACGAAAAGCTATACGAAGACACAAGTGTAGAAAGAAGAATTTTTTCATTCATAAGAAAAAAATTTTTTACACAAGGAGGGCTTCAAGGCCATTTTACAAGAAGGAAGAAACTAAACTAAGAGAAGGGAGACGAAATCATACTCCGCCAGCTTCGTCTCCGGCTCCTCGGTGAGGTTCAGCTTCCTTCTCCTTGTCTGCCTCAGCTTCAGCCTCGGCGTCCCTGCTCCTCCCAGCCTGCTCGGTGCCCCCATCACC